>NW_004797743.1:361641-366641 GCF_000002075.1 Aplysia californica
CTGTCATTTGATTTGGATACGTGACTTCGATTGCCGTCGGTGGAGTATTCTTATCGTAAAGCTTCCACAATTATATTTTAAAGGGTAAAAAAACACATTTGCAGTTGCAACATAATGGTTTGTTCTCCCTCTGCTCAGAGAGAAATAGTCAAACCTACTGTAATGGCCACATATATAAGACCATCACCTGTTCGAACGGCCACTTCCCCTCTTGCTGTTTGTTTACATTATAATAACACCATAAGACGACCTTCTTTCACCTCGATAATTTGTGTCGATCCTATACACTTTCGACTAGAGAGTCTTCTTTACTGCGTTCTCAATATTTCGTACCTGTGTCGTTAGTTTCTTTCCTTTGTACTCAATTTCATACCTATGTCGTCAATTTCTTGCTTGTGTCGTCAATTTTTCACCTGTGTCGTCGATTTCTTACCTGCGTCGTCAGCTATTTACCTGTGTCGTCAATTTGTTACCTGTGTCGTCAATTTCTTACCTATGTCGTCAGTTCCTTACCTGTGTCGTCAATGATGTGTTTGAGTCTCATCTGGATGACGGCAGGGGGCGGATGGAACAAGGTCTTGTTGATCACATCGATCATCTCCTTGTTGGCGCTCCACAGCACGCCACACCGATACCCGGACAGACCGAAGTCCTGGACACACAGGAGAAAAGAACAACCTGGGTTTTGTGTTCAGTTCTGGTATGTTATTGAGGATTGGCTTTTTCATTTTTTCCCCTCTTATTTCTTGTTGGTGCTACTGTAGAAAAATAGTGGGAGTAGCTTCTTTAAAAAAAAAACTTAAACTCGAGTTTGGAAGGGTGCACCGGTTAGGCGTTTCGCCATCGCACGCATTAGACCTGGGATGGATTCCCGTCTTGGGAGAATTGTTGCCGAGTATCTCCGTTTTTTTCTTCTAGGGCGTTGTAACATCTCAGCCCGGGTTTGCCCTGTCAGGCAGGATCGATGCCCGCCTCCTAAATGACCTAAAAGTGTAACGATGAAGACGGAAACAAAATAGCCTCTTCATAAAGGAACGATTTCAAAAAGTACATCTATTCAGTCATAATTTTGAATACAGATACACTCGTTCACTCAAATATAAATCATAAAACACAATGGCACGCTGTGTCCACCCCCCCCCCCCCCCCCCGCAAACTTCCCCTAACGTCTCCCATTTTTAGCATTATAGAGTCTTAACTGGTAGTTCTAGTCCCTCCCTTTAATTCTTAACTTTGTAAATCAGAGAACTGAACCAAATGAAGGGTAGCCTTAGGGAGTACCCAATCAATCTAAGACCAAGCAAAGAAATTATAACCTCTCTGAGTCTTAGACAAAAAATGCCCAGTTGGTGATTCGAACTTGGGCCACAAGCACTGCCATAATACTTTTTATTATTTAGCAAACGGTATGTCTAATCCAACGTAAGCCCAATGAAAGAGCAGGTAAACCCACCATGGAAGTAGACGAACTTATCAAAGGAAGTAGATAAACTCATCAAAGGAAATAGACGAATGCACCAGAGGAAGTAGACAAACACACGAGAGTAAAAAGACAAATGCACGTTAAGAAATAGACGGTGCACAAAAGAAAGTGTACAAATTGTACTCCAGAGGAAGTAGACAAATTAGACTAAAGCAAAAAAGAAAGTCGAAAAACTCGCCCGAGGGAACAGACAGACTCATCAAAGGAACTAGACAAACAGACCAAAGGAAAAAGACGAATACACAGGAAAGAAATAGAGAAAATCACCTTGCTGAAGCCCCAAAGGAAGTGAGTCCTCTCTGGGTCGGGGTGAGGCATGGACAGGACACTGACGAAGGTCGATTCGGGGTCATGGATGGACAGGGCGTAGACCTCGTCCACGATCACGTGAAGAGCGTACCTGGAGGAGCACACGTGCACAGTCAGGATGTCACTCACCACCGTAGTGGTATTTAGTTACTCTCAGTAAGATTTTCAGCAAAAAAGGCAGGTCAGTAAGAAGACCCGTATGCCTCTATATCCTTCATAATGCAAACAAGGGAAATGATATTCAGCTATTGACTACGTGTATATAACTAATATTTTATCTCATCTTCTCTCCCTCTCTGTCTGTCTGTCTGTCTGTCTGTCTGTCTGTCTGTCTGTCTGTCTGTCTGTCTGTCTGTCTGTCTGCCTGTCTGTCTGTCTGTCACCTTCTCTCTCCCTCTCTCTCTATCTCTCTATCTATCTATCTATCTATCTATCTATCTATCTATCTATCTATCTATCTATCTATCTATCTATCTATCTATCTATCTATCTGTCTGTCTCTCTCTCACACACATAGAATATATTAATATTATATACACTCACGCACATACATACTCTCACCCACACTAACACACACACTCTTACTCTCCCACTCTCTCTCTCTCTCTCTCTCTCTCTCTCTCGCTCTCTGTCTCTCTCTCTTTCTGTGTATGCATGTGTGTGTGCTTGTGTGTGTGCGTGTGTGCTTGCGTGTGTGCATGTGTGTGTGTGTGTGTTTGTGAGTGTGTATGTGTGTGTGTGTGAGTGTGTATGTGTGTGTGTGTGTGTGTGTGTGTGTGTGTGTGTGTGTGTGTGTGTGTGTGTGTGTGTCCGGGGGGTGTAATGCCTTACTTGGCACAGAAATGTAGAACATCGTTGATCTGTGTGGCGGTGTATACAGAACCAAGTGGGTTGTTCGGGGTCACAAACAAGAACGCCCTGATATTCTTGCCCTGTGGAGGAAGGCCGAAATTGTTAACAACAGACTGATTGGGAATGTTAACCCCCATCCCCTAACAGCTGTTGTTGTTGTTGTCGTTGTTGTTGTTGCTGCTGTTTGTGTGTGGGGGAGCATAACCTTCTCAATTGCTTGGAGCCTCAAAGAGAATGCTCTTCGCCAGGGCCACAGCTTCTCTTGGGTAACTGGTGAGGCAGTCCAGCCACCTTGAATCGTCCCCGAAGCGATGCCACCGCGGACCTCTGTACAGTAGCGATGCGGATCTGCAGCAGGGCTCCAGATCTTGGGCCTCCTCGTTGTACAATGGACAGATTGGGTCCGATGTGTTGTCCTCTATTTTTGAATCCGCCGCCCAGAGAAGTGACCAGTCCGGAATTTTGCCATTAGTGACTGTTCGAGGCGGGACATAATATGCGCCTCTGCCCCGTATACTTCCTTCGTCGCATATGGGATATCGGAGGGTCTTTGGTGATCAGTTAATCTGGACGCACGCATTTCCATAATACTGTAATATGTAATTGGTAGCGGCAGCGCTGTTGTCTGTTTGACATTACTGTCAGCGAGATCGTTGCAGAGGATCTCGCGGTGATCTGGGATCCACTGGATCGTGGGTTGAAGAGTTGTAACCTATTATTTATGCGTAGTCGCATTTGGTCAAGGGATGGTGATATTCCCACGAATGCCATGCATAGCGATTGACTGTCAGTGAAGATAGCGACCGAGTTGGATGCATCACACTGTTTGTCGATCCAGTCAATGGCCATTTCCAGTGAATGTGTGTGAGTGAGTGTGTGTGTGTGTGTGTGTGTGTGTGTGTTTGTGTGTGTGTGTGTGTGTGTGTGTGTGTGTGTGTGTGAGTGTGTGTGTGTATGAGTGTGTGTGTGCGCGTGTGTATGCGTTTCTTGTCCAAAGTGACGGTTTTGGAATTTTGTTTGACCTTTCTTGTTTTCTCCTTTCTTCTATAATTCAGCTTGCGATTTCCTTGGGCCTTTGGTGTTTTCCATGTCAGAAACTTAACTCACACAAAAAAGTGAAGGAACAGCTTGCGTTTTCACCTGTCAAATTCAAACTTCAGTATCTTGCAAATCCGTTACACTCAGTCAACCAAACTTGGCACACGGACTGACGACTAGACACAGTTTGCCTGTAGAGCAAATTTGTCCGCCTGAGCTCATCAGCGACGGCGCAGGGCATGTCGAAACACAGCCGAAAAGAATGAAACATGTGCAAAATTTCTCTGACTCAAGAACATTGGCATAGGGCCTGATGGCTAAAACTGAGCTTGGCATGTGCTAAATAAATGTCTTAGCTGTGAATATCGCTCACTTACAACCCTTTATAATCCAGCGTTTTTAAGCCATATTTCATTACAACACCATGGTCCAACGACGCCTGCTGCCGGATGTTGACAGAGGACGAACTCTTGCCTGGATCCAAGATGGCTCCACCTTCTGAGTCGTTGCAGGTCCATTTGGGGGTGTCCCTGTCAGTCATATGGAGGCTGCAAGAACGATGTCGATCGACCGGAAGGGTCCAGGAAAGGCCTCAACCAGGGCGGCCCCATTTGACCAAAGACAGGATCCAACGGTTTATCGTCAGACAGGCCGCGACGTCACGAACCACCACTGCAAACGGCATCATGGGCCAACTACGGGTGACAGCCAATATTCATGAGAGTGAGGAAACGTGTCCGTAGAGCCAGGTTCTCTTCTCGTGCCCCTGCCAGGCGCCCAAGACACACTCCGGCCCACAAAGGGGCTCCCTGGGCGTGGTCTGCTCACCATTCACAATGGACATGACGTCAGCAGGATCAGGTGGTCTTCTCAGACTGACAAATCCAGATTCAACCTGCTGCACCCAGTCAGTCGAGCCCACGTTTGGAGGCACCGAGGAGAGCTGACTGCATCCAGCAGGTGGCGCCCTACGATGGAGTTCTGGTGTGGGGAGGCTTCTCATCTCACCACAGAACCCCCCCCCCCCCTACAGTTTGACGGCGCCAAGGCACAGGGACGAAATCCTGCGCCCCCTTGCTGTTCATCTTCTGCAGCAGATTGGACCCCAGGCTGTTCTGCAGAACGACAACGCATTGTGGGGACTTCCTGCAGCAGCAAGGTGTCACCTGGATGGACTGGCTAGTTTGTAGTCCGGATTTGAACACAACAGAGAACATTTGGGATCACATTGACCATCAGACAAGGGACAACCACCCTCCTGCACAAAACTTTCAACAACTGTTGGGCTGCCTCATCCATGAGTGGCAGAACCTACCGC
>NW_004797743.1:371641-384668 GCF_000002075.1 Aplysia californica
AAGGCAACATCAATGAAACTTGTCTCTCTATATTTTATTAAAAATAACATACAGAAAGAGTCCAAGTGTTCACTTACATTGGAGGCATCTATAGAGTGAACTGAGTCGAATTCTCTTTCAATAAACACCTGAAGGGATTCCCTGAAACTAAAAAGAACAAAATCATGTTACAATTGATGTGGGCTGTTTTATTTGTGTATTTTTCTATTTATCTATTTATCAATTGTATATATATATATATATATATAAAATTTCTTTTGATCTGTTTTTCGGTTTTTGTTTTGTTTTGTTTTTGTTTGTTTTTTTAGAGCGTGTGTTGTTGAGAGACAATACCCAGTGCGCATTACAGGAAGTTTCGTTAGATCCCTATTTGATATAATATATACTTTTATACATCTGAGTAATGGTGTTGGTCAGTGAGCACTATTTCAAATTGTCCTCTACTTTCGTCATCAAATTTGACCCACAAATTCAAAAGGACCTATTGCATTCTGCGCTCAAACAAAAGATCTGATTCAGCAATATGTAGCAGCCTTCCGATTAATTGTTTTCATCGAACGTTTACAATCGTGACCTAAAAAGGAAACACGCTTGATTTTGGGAGGATTCGACCAAATTACATGTATATCAAAATGGTAGCTTTTGCCCCTCCATGAAAGAAAACCTAGCCGCCCTCAAAATGATGTATCAAATTATGTCAAGTGGACTTTTTACAAAACTTCTGCACCAATGACCTAGCCTCTGTGATGAAGTGGGGTTGGACTAAACCAACACACCAAAAAGTATAATTCAAGACAAGTTTTACGGTTCCAGTAGCGCAAATAGATATCGTAAGTGCCGAAGATTAGAGTGTCATTACAGTGTAACAAACAAAGAAAAGTGGGAGAAAAGATAAGGATGATAATTAATGATTGGTGAGAAAGAAAGAGCAAACCAACCCAGACCACCCGCGAACCACAAACTGCCCAAAACTTAAAGAGTTGGTCTAATCACGGCTACGGCTATCCAAAGTATCCCAGCCAGTATGGGGCACCTTGGTGAAATCAGGCGCTCTTCAAAATAATGAATTTAAGGAAACCGGGGTTTTTTTCTTCTCGTAGGCAATCTTTACAGAACTTTCGTTTTTTGGCTCGACACCTTTTATGACAAAGCGGATTTCTAAGTGGATTTCTACTGAAAACGTTGATTAAAGGGGCAAAAAGGGTAAATTTTGCATTTTCCAAGGACTCTTAAGCTCTTGAATTCACCAAACTGCAGGGGCCATATTCTCGCTAATTTATCTCTGAAACCAGACGACTTCTACCCCCTTTGATGGCAAATGCAGGGTGATCCAAAAAACCCCCCAAAACGAACAAGAACAACAACAACAACAACAATAAAAACTATACACATGTTTTCGGGAAATATTTTCCTCCCCACTGAAGCTTAGGTTTCAAATTTGTACACAACATTTGGAAGTCAAAAAGAATTTGTCTGATATTCATTTTTGCTAATTTTACAGTAGGTATAGTTTTGCTCTACAGAGCACGTAAAAAGACAACCCATTTTCAGCTATGTTTCCATTTTTGTAGCATGACGCACTAGTTCGCATTTAGCCTACCATGAAAAGTCCCAACGATAGTGCCATATTGCAAGCTACAATAGTCTATCGGGCCAACCGAAGTTTGCAGATAGTTTTCCTCAAGTTTCCTTTGCCTGCTGAGATCATGGTTAAGAATAGTAACGAGCAACGAGCTTTTCGTATTAAACATTTACTCACCACCAACTCATTTCGTAAGTTTTGCGCAAGGCACGGTTACAATTTGGTAGAAATGGTCCATCAGTAAGGAAATATAGAGTACCAGGACAAAACATTCCCAGACAAAAGGATCACTTCAGATCAAACACACACCGTGCGCACCCCTTTATATGTCATCAGGGTGCATAATTCGGAAGATGAGCCCCATGAGACGTCTGTCTGTAAACGATGTCTGCAGCAAGGACTTTCCTACATCTGAACGATCTGCATGTTCAAAGCAGATCTTCATCTATGACTTACCATTTTCCTGTTCGCTAAGCTAACATGAATCAGAGAATGTGTTCAAGATTCCTCGATCGTCTTGGAAAGAGTCAACATTCATCTATGACGTTTGAATCCTTGGCAAAGCCCACATTTACATTTCAGGATATGTTAACTCCACAAATGCCTATTTGGGCAATTTCACCAACCACCCTACTTTCTCTAGAAGCATCTTCATACTGTAAGGAGTACAGTGTGTGTAGCTTTGAGTACTCATGGTTGGGTGGATCTTTGTATTTGGCCACCACTTAACATTACGAAAGACGCGCTAAGATGTGACGAGTCCATAGGAGGACATATTATAGAGCACTAGTTCTCGGAATTGCAGATTTTTTTTTCTGAAACTCTGCAAGAGAAAAGAAATATTATTGTGTAAATGTTACAGGGATGGAAAGGTTAGATTTTAAAAGGAAAAGAAAAGAAAAACAAACAAACAAAGCAATAATTTCATGGCTCCCAAAACGACAAGATATTTTAGATTGTTGCATTTTACGTTCATGGGTGGTTTTTATAAAAATAATTTCCGTTTTCGAAAACAAGTTTTTTCTTTATGGATTGTATGTCAAACAAATTTCTTTTGAATGAATTATCTTTCAAATTAAAACATTCCAGTACAAATTTTGTGTGAGATATTCAGAAAAAAAGTTGTTCAGTTTGTTTGTTTGTTTGGTTGTTGTTGTTTTGTTTTTTTTGGGGGGGGGGGGGCGAGGATTTGGATACCCAGTATCTCCACTTAAAGACAGGTAGGCATTTTGCTCTTCCAAAATATGGACAAATGAACCAGCTTTAAGTTTATACTAATGACTCCACATGCCCCAAAAATGGGCGAGCGCTTGATTACACCGTGTCGTGACAACTATTTTCCTTTTTTCTTAGCCGAGAGTGGTAAGCGTAACCTCACACCAAATTCTCTGTCAATACATTTGTGGTATACCCAAAAGTTGAAGGGAAAGCCAGTTTCAGTCTCGGCCAAATTTCAAAAGTTCAAAAGTAGTCCAGTTTTTGTCGTCCCTTTCTATCTGTCTGGGGGCTAGTGGGTGCTTTGCTCAGTAGAAACAACAACAACAACAACAAGACAACAGTTACAACAACAACAACAACAACAATAACAACAACAACAAGTGTAACAATAGCAGAGACGACAACAACTAACAACCGTTACAGCAAAAGCAGCAACGACAACCGTTACAAAAAAAGAAAAGGTAATAAAGAAGAAGAAGAAGAAGAAGAAGAAGAAGAAGAAGAAGAAGAAGAAGAAGAAGAAGAAGAAGAAGAAGAAGAAGAAGAAGAAGAAGAAGAAGAAGAAGAAGAAAAAGAAGAAGAAGAAGAAGAAGAAGAAGAAGAAGAAGAAGAAGAAGAAGAAGAAGAAGAAGAAGAAGAAGAAGAAGAAGAAGAAGAAGAAGGAGAAGGAGAAGGAGGAGGAGGAGGAGGAGGAGGAGGAGGAGGAGGAGGAGGAGGAGGAGGAGGAGGAGGAGGAGGAGGAGGAGGAGGAGAAGAAGAAGAAGAAGAAGAATTAGATAACAATAACAACAGCAGCAGCAGTAGCAGCAGCAGCAGCAGCAGCAACAACAACAACAACAGCAACAACGGCAACAACAATAACAACAACAATAACAACAATATCAACAACATTATACAAGAAGTATAGGAATACCATGACAATCCTCTTTTGTCCGGGTAGTATCTCAGTCCCATATCCTCGCTGTCGTCTGGCAGACGTTTGAACTGGACGTAAGAAAACAATCAAAGCAAACATAACGTCAGTTCGAGAAGAAACCTTCGGGAGAGCAATGTTTCTCCCTCCAGACACAATATTGCAAAGTATAGATCAAATTTTCTACCTCTAAACACAATATCGGAAAGCTCCAGATACAATTCCGGAAAGTTTATCACTCCAGACAGAATACTGGAAAGTTTATCACTCCAGACAGAATACCGTATAGTATCGATCTACGTTATCACCCCAGACAAGATATCCTTTTCTACCTCTATACACAATATCGTAAGGTATAGATTTACGTTTATCACTCCAGACAGAATACCGGAAAGTATAGAACTGTGTTTACCACTCCAGACAGAATACCGGAAAGTATAGATCTACTTTTCTCCATCAAGACATAATACCTGGAAGTATTAATCTACTTTTCTCTCCCCCCCCCCCCCCTCTCTCTCTCTCTCTCTCTCTCTCTCTCTCCCCCCCCCCCCCTCCTTCCGATATTGAAGTTGAAGTTAAAATCTCCAAGCTATTAAAGTTGCAACATTCATCTGAAACAGGCATGGCTGCGAAATGTTTACGGTCCTGAAAAAAAGCGGACTATGTAACCAAGGACCCAGAAATACGTTTCTGGATTAGGACAATTTTTGGAATGACATTTCTAATACAGGACATATTTAGTTTTTTTTTTCTTTTTACGGTTCAGCACAGACACCAATAGATTCTAGAGTAGAAACATTCAAAGAAGAATATTTTTGTCACTTCACGACGCTTTGGAATCAGACGTGAGTTTTTGGGCATATGGTGTTATTAGCATAATTCTTAAAGCTGGTTCATGTGTTTATCTTTCGATGGAATAATGTCCATCTGTCCTGAATAGAAGGCAAGATATTTGCAATTGAAGGGGATAGAGGTCGTCTAGTTTTAGAGATACATTTTTAGAAGTTTGGTAAATTCCATAGCTTAACCTCTTCACTGCTGGATAGACGTAGGTTCTGGCTTGTATTCTCTACTCGTATTGTTTCATCTGGTTGACACATGTTTTAGTTGTTTTAGTTACAGCTTGTGATTTTGCTTATTCTGAAACCATTCTCTGAGTTTAAATATTCCTTGAATTAACATTTAATCTTCTAGGTACAGATGTTGATGGAAATTTTTCAGCAGTGAAGGGGTTAAGAGTCCTTGGAAAATGCAAGTTTACACTCTTTGTACCTTTAATCAACGTTTTCAGTACAAATCAAGACAAAAATGTGCTTTGAATGGCCATAACAGTTGTTGAGCCAAAAAACCGAAAATTGGATAAAGATTGCCAAACGGAAAGAAAAATGCCGGTTTTTTTAATTCCAATATTTTGACGAGCGCTTGATTTCACCACGATACAAGCTCACTCTCTAATTCTCTAAATAATGCATACATGCATGTATCCACACACCTGCTCTGACAAAACATCTTCACACAGTTTGTTTTCTGCCAGTGCCATGTCCACGAAGCCCTGAAAAAAGACACACACATTTTTACATTTCGTCGCATGGAAGCGGACAGATTAGTCAGATAAGCTATATGTTTCCGTTTATTTATCTGAGGAAGATAAGGAAAAACTGTTCCTGTGTTTAGCTACTGAAAATTTTTATGAAGATTCCGTCTTATAATGTCTTAGTATGACCCCATATTTGTCCAGAACGCTACACGTGGCTCTGTCATGCTATATTTACTTCATTATTTCTGATATTCATCTGGCGTTTCCAGGTCGCAGAAACGGAGCTATTTTGCAACAGCAGGATAACATTGATTTTATCTCTGTGAAAGTTGAGGTGGGTGAGAAGGTGTAGTTGGCTGGATTGAACGTTTTATAATTTCAAAAAGATGAATACATATTTTTGATCATTAGTACTATTTTTACCTTTGATTAGCGCATTCTTTTGTTTTTATATTGTGTTTCTATTATCAAAACTAAATAGCGGCATGTATCACGAAACAGAATATTTCTGCTTCTTGAAACTGTTATTTTTCAACTCAGTCGTTCTGTTTGGGCATTGATTTCCTCTCAGCCCGGGTTGGCTGTGACAAAGAGTACCAACGTGCGCCTCCTAAAGTGTGTCGGAAAGGGTGTAAAAACACGAAAATCATAGGGGAAAAACCATCACAGCGTTAGACTAGGGATAATGTTTTACAATCAAACTGTCTCCAGGTTTCAAGACTTGTGTAAACTTGTCTGTCCGGGGGAAACTTTGACCTTGTTTTAAGGTTTCTGTGTGACTCTGACCAGCCCTAAATCAGTCTGCTCTAAGGGATAGCATAGAGGCCTCCCCTAGCGTTCAAATTGTTCGTATCTAACCTCAAAACTCCTGAAATGGAGTATTGTAGTTGGCATTAGATCATCAAAACCAGAATGTTTCCACATAAACGATATCTTGGTGACCTCGCCCTGAAAAAAACCTACATTTCAAATGTGGGGTCGTCGTGGTTTGATAGCTGGAGGCATGTGACTTTGGCAAGGAAATGTTGGCCTCTAGCAATGAATTTAACATTTTTTAAAATGTGCTTTAGTAAAACGATAATTAACTCATTGCATTGTTCAAGTTGATAAGAGAAATTGCAAGAATGCAGATTTCTTGGACCGAAGAAAGGTTTCTCGAAGCAGAAACATATCAGATATACCTCTTTCAAGTAGCTAGCATGAGTGACAAACGCTATGCTTCCTTTCTTTTGGGACGGAATGACCTTGACTTGCGCGGCTATTGTGAAAGATGAATATGACAACTAATTTTGGAAGAAAGTTTGTATTCACATCTAGAGCTCATTTTCACTGTGAGATTAATTGTATTCTCTGTGATACGAAATAACGAAGATAAGAATGAGGAAGAAGTTATGAGGATACGCAGAATGAAAAATCGCGACATACGAATACAAAGGCTACATTTTACCACACATAGTTTTAAATACTTCACCTTCAGAGTAAAAGCAAGCCATGATACGAACTAACATGCAATAAAAACCCAGCTTGTAAGTTGTGTCCCGCGGGCTCACAATGTGATGACGATGTGCATGATAGCTGGGTTAAACATTTCAGAATTTCACACGAATGGAGTTATATGATTGATTTGACATGTTTACCTTCAGTTGGCACGTTTTTTAAAAAGAATTTCTATAAAAGGTTATACAACTTGAAAACTTGGCCCTCATATAGCCTCATGCAGTTGCAAGCGCCCTAAAACCTCTACTACAACCAAAACTAAGAATACTCAAGTTTCCACCAATCTCTTTTTTATCCTGCTTACTCAAATGATGGTGATGATGATGATGATGATGATGATGATGATGATGATGATGATGATGATGATGATGATGATGATGATGATGATGATCCACAATTACCTGCATGTTGTCTGTTGGATGAAACCTGTCCTCCCAAACCTTGGTCACATGCGCTAATACCTCATGGAGCGTTCCCACAGATTGAGTCGCCCTACTAGACAAACATCCTTTACTGCTGTTCTTGCTGAGCCGACCTTCACCTCGGGCCAAGTTTGCTTGAGTGCTGGTAAAAAGGTCAAGGCCATTGATGGAGCTAATGGGCGGGATGATGCTGATGTCATTTCCGGTGTTGTCATTTTGTTCCACATAATTCTTCTCTTTGCCTCGGAAAGTTTGCTGAAGTGGAGCTTCGACTTGGTCGACAGAAGGTAGGATTTTGTTGCTGTTGCAACTGGTCAGACATTTCAACCACCGATCCTTTAAATTGAAATGGAAGCAAAAGTATTAGTGCCAGAGTGGTAATGAAATTGAGGAAACAATAATTCAAATGACCAACCTCCCCTTCCCTCCTAAAAAAAGCCACCCAATACCCTCAATGCCAGGTTTCTTGCCAATTTCTTTTTTGGCACGTCTCTATCTTCACCCCAAACCTTTTTTTCTTTCAGGCAGCACCATCACTGAATACCAGAAGAAAACTGAACGTTTTAACCGGTTTTTCGTCTCTGTAAACAGGGCAGGCAGACTAACCGAGGTTGATAGACTCCTCATAAACAGGGCCAAGCATAAAGAAAAAGCCCCTACTGTGAACAACTCACTTTTTGAAGAGGATTATACGAGCATGATGAAACAAAGCCAGGCTGTCAAAAAGCTAAAGAAAAAGAAAACCCCAGGACCAGACAAAGTACTCAACAAAATGCTGCGCAACCTTGGTGCAAAAGGAAAAGAAGTTCTTCTTTCCCTAATAAATACCACGTGGAGAACGATAGGAAAACCAAAGGCATGGAGGGTCGTCCAGATTATACCGCTCCTGAAAAATGGGAAACAACCTGGAGAAGCGAAAAGCTACCGACCTATCTCATTAACATCATATATCGGTAAGCTTGCGGAACGAATGAACAACTGTCTCTACTGGTACCTGGAAAACACTAACAGCTTGGACCCACACCAAGCAGGCTTAAGAAAAGGCAACAACACAGAAGATCAACTTTTTAAACTAAGTTAAAAACATCCAGGATGGATTTCATGAAACTAAACACAATGTCGCCATCTTTGTAGATCTCCAACAGGTGTACGACAGAGTGTGGAGAAAAGGCCTACTCAAGAAAATGATGGACTTCGGGATACATGGTAAACTATATAAATAGATCAAGTTCTTCCTGTCGGACCGAAAAATAGAAACCAAGGTAAACAATGCCAACTCGTCAAGAGAAGTACTCGAGGAAGGCCTACCCCAAGGTTCCTGTCTGAGTTGCACTTTGTTCCTGATCTTCTTTAATGATGTGACGAACGTGCTGAAATCTGAAAAGACTTTTTATGCTGATGATCTTACTCTCTGGCAGACACATCACGGCACGATAGTAGGAGCAGGGGAATTAAATGAAGACCTCAAGAGGCTCTACAATTACTGTCAGAAATGGAAGCTTAAAATAAACTGCATGAAAACAGTATACACCATCTATACGAAGAGCCATAAAGCAGTCAAAGAAAATCTCCAAGTAAAGATAGGAAATGAAAATCTCTCCAAAGAAAAACAACCAACATAGAAGTCAAACTTGACCAAAGTCTAACGACGAAAAGCCAAGCAGAGAACATAAAGAACAAGGCAAAATAAAAGACTCCAACTTTTATAGAAACTCGCAAGCCGTTCATGGGGATCAGACAAACAAACTCTGAGAGCTCTATACCTTGGTTATGTCCGACCTTCCATGGAATCAGCAATAGCATACTCACTATGAGCAGTACAACTACTCGAAACACACTTGACAAGGTCCAAAACAATACCCTTCGTTTTATAAATGATGGCATGAGATCCACATCTACCGCCACATGTAAAATCCTTTCAAATGTTGAACCCCCGGGAATCCGCAGAGATAAAGCAGTTTTGGAGCTACATGAAGGAACTGAAAGAATGTGCCCCAACCACCCAAACAGGAACTTAGTAGAAACATGGAAAGCAAAGAAACGAATTCAACAAAAGTCAATCATCATCACCTCACAAATCTAACGGAGAGTCACCATCTACCACAAAACAGAAAAGAAACCTAAAGAGTCAACCAAAACATTCCTCCCCACCTTTCTTTTAAAAAGCCAATCATTACAACATCTCTAAGAGAAAATAGCACAAAATATTCAGACCCAGTTACGCTGATGCTTGCATCACATCAAACAATTGACAGCTATTCAGATGACTGGATACACGCCTATACAGACGGCTCAGTATTCAAATGCACAACCAAAGCCGGATATGGAATACTAATACAGTACCCAGATGGAAGTTCCTGTGAGATATCTGCAGCCTGTGAAGAGAAATGCAGCAACTATGATGCAGAATTGGTCTCATTTGAAACAGCACTGTACCATCTCTGCACAGATTTTGACACTCATCCTGGAAAAGCACAGAGTATTGTGATTTTCACTGACTCACTATCAGTCTTGCAAGCGATAGAAAATGACCATCATCTAAACCAAGTTTTGACTCATATACTGTTTGGCTCCCATCATCTGATAACATTCTGTGGCATCAACCTAGTAATGCAGTGGGTCCCCGGACACTCAAACACACCTGGAAATGACAGAGCAGACACTCTTGTCAGACGGGGATCTAGACAGGAACAATCCAACATTCCAACTTCATCATTACAAACAAATCAATAAAAACAACAACAAACAAGATTGGATGAACAGATGAGCCATGGGAAAGACAGGCAGAGCAGTTTTCAAACACATGACCACAACAAAAAAGAATAGCAATATCAACCACCTACAGAGAATGAAACAGACCACGATCTTACGCCTACGATCAGAACATAATATACAGCTCAACTTCTACCAGAACAAAATAAACACAGAACTTCCCCCAATGTGTCCCTTGTATGACTATGCATATGAGACATTGGACCATCACCTGTTCCACAGCACAGCCCTAAATGATATCAGAGCTACCCTTCTCCATCCGAGACGTAACACTGACAACACACTCTATGAAACATTATAGCAACTGCAGGAAACCTGCACTTATAACTACGTGGCAATGGACAGAAGGGCGAGAGCCCAGCTGTTGCTGGATCGATAACAACAACAGCAACTATCTTCACGATTTTCTTCTTTGTGTTCCCCTGCTAGATCTCAGGGGTAGTCGACTGCTGGTTTTTCAATTTGCCGCGGAACTGATTCTTACGTATACAACCACTTTACCTGCTACATTGGGCCCCTTGTCTTCAGGCAGCCATATTCTCACTTCGAAGTTACCCTTTATGTTTATTATACCCTCTCTGATTATACCAACCAGAGTTTTTTCAGTCATGGTAGGTAGAGTGTCGGTGAAATCCTTACCTAATTGATTCTAGGACAACCAAGGGATTCTTAACGTACTTAAGAGATTTTTGGGCCTTTTCTGAGAAGGTTGGGTGTTCGATCTTACCTTCTCATAAGTCAGGGGTGGCTGAAAGATAGCAATAAGAATGAGCCCGATGCAGTAGTAGAAAAAATCAGGAGTTGAAGAGAGAGGGGCCCAGAGAGCCGAGGATACTGGAAAAAAAGGAGATGAAAGTATAAACATCGACAAGTTTATCAAAGAATTACTCATCACAAAATTGCTTATCCTCTTCTGCTCTTTGGTAATATGTCAATTGTGGACCTCCCGCCTCCAAGCAATGGGAATTCTCTTTGCAACAGCAATGAATAACCAGTGCGTAGGTAAGAACCGGGTCGGTGATCCCAGAGATTATTGATAACATTTGTCAAAATATTGATTTTTGTGTGTGTTTTTTGCTGAAAAACATTCTTCAACATCTGTTCTATCGGGTCACAATTGTAAAAATGTTGAAAAAAAGAAACCCTAAATGACCTAAAGAGGTGTTTGAAAAGTGCATATTGCACTAAAAGTCCTCTTTAGAAAATCATATTTTTTCTGTTATTCTCAAAATCTGCATTTTCACACAAGTGACCTCCTTGGTGCAAGAAGTTTTCAAAAACTACTGAAGCCAGAGGTTTCCAATTTGGCATACAAGTGCTCTAAGATATATTATGTGGATCTATTAGAGAAAATTGGGGAATATAAATAATGTGTGGAAAAATTCAATTTTTAAAATCTTACCTTATATACTCTAAAGTTTCATCAACTGACTGGTTCGGGGGGGGGGGGGGGGTCCTTTGACTTTGGGCTCATTTTTTAGTTTTCTTTTACAGATAGGTCAAAATACTTGCATAGATCTACAGTACATATAGATTTGCACTTGTGTGCCAAATTTCAATATTTTATATTAACATTTTTCGACACTAAGAAACTGGTTTGAAAGCCCAAGATCTTAGAAAAAGTCAACACATGCACCCTTAATACATCCTATTTACCTATTATCTTCTTGCAAATTAACATGAAAGGGAGTGGAAGTCATTCGTTTCGAAAATTGTTCCGGGAGTATACATCTCCCCAACACATTGTCTTGTATACAGGCAGAGGGTCACCAGAGATTCGTTCCAAATGGAAGTGTGGAGTTGGGAAGCTGACGTTATTAAAGGTTTGTTGAAGAGAGAATTTATTTTCGACGAAAATATGTTTATGAATTGCTTTCTTTTCGAGTGACAACTTAAGTATCTATCCGACACTGGTTAACTGATCGATGATTCAAGAATAATACGTGTACATGACACCCACAGCAAGGAGTGCCAAAAAAAAACCCTGGAAAAGTCCCGATAATAATCTTTACCTATGAGTGTGCCGAATGTATAACTCAGCACGCTTTAGCTAGCTCTCAATTATAGACTTTAAAAAAGATTAATTGGTCAGTGGTTTTTGCCACAATTTACCGACTTGGTCGAGTCACTATCAACATAATTATGCTTTGATGTCGTCTTGCCCTTTCTCAACACAACCACCAAATCTAGTGATAGTAAACGCAAACTGCCTTGATAAAAATTTGTGGCCATCGGTAGGATTCGATCTGAGTTGAAGTTAGCAAAGGCGGTATTGTATTGTGTTTTGATGTAACCCTCCCGTACGTTTTGACAAAGGCCACAGTCGTGTGAGTCGCGCCGTCAACGCGACAGGTGAACGTCTCAACAAGTCACTGAATCTGCCTGATTCAATCGCCCATTCGCCGCGGGCGTCAAAACTGGCACCGGGGCGGTGTAGTCAAGTGGAAATCGAGGGAGTGGTGTTATATAATGTGATTGATTTTCTGAAGGGGTTAAACACTTTGAGGTAATCTTTCGAACTCGGCGTTTTAACATAAGGTGTATCAAAGGTAACACTACAGAAAGGACCTTAGAAAAGCGTTTTTCGGAAATTTGGTCAAGTTGGAGGTTGAATCATGATAAGTTAATACGTCTCAAATTTAGAGGTAATAATCATCACTATGTTTTATACACAACCACCCCCATCACTAGTATCGTCATAAACGTCCTCCTGTTCTTTCTTCTTTTCTTCCTCCTCCTCCTCCCCCTCCTCCTCATCATCAGCATCATTATCATCAACCACCACCACAATCATAATACAGAGTCATTTTGTAATTAATTGAAATACAAAAAAGAAAACGTAAAAACAATGGAAATTGATTACAAGTACTTATTTTTTGTACGCTATATTATGTTCGATGTTGTTTTACACACACACACACACACACATACACACACACACACACACACACACACACATATATATATACAAACATATTCACACACACACACACGCTCATACAAACACACAGACAAACACACACACATACATATTATTCACAGAAACACACACTTTTTCTCTCTCTCTCTCTTTCATACACACACAC
>NW_004797743.1:385335-392027 GCF_000002075.1 Aplysia californica
TACGTACGTACGTACGTACGTACGTACGTACGTACGTACGTACGTACGTACGTACATACATACATACATACACACACACACACGCGAGCGCGCTAAGCACACGCTAACACACAGTCACACACATACACGAACATAATATAAGTAGGAAGCTCACGCACTCCAGGCCTTTACCTGAATCGCCCTAAAGCTCCGCGCGAAAGTCAGATATTTATGCCGAACGTGCATTGAAAACATCGCCACCTCTCGCACTGTGTGAAGATTAGCAGCCCAAATGAAAAAGTACCTCAACCTAACACTGTGTTGTTCTCGATGATATAGCCTGTACTTAAGCTCGTTAGAGTCCAGCGCCAATAAAAATTAAAGACAAGGCAATCCTCAAAGTATCCTTCCAACTTGTTTACGTCATCTGGATGGTACCTGGTTCTAACGTGTCAAAAAATAATTTTTAAAAAGAAAAGAAAAGGGGAAAAAATGCAGTCTCGCTTTGAGGTGGTGTAGTGAAGGCAGTATGTAGGCTGTGGTTCTATTGAATGAATGCAGTCTACTTCCATCATTTCAGCATCCCTCTAATTGTCCTTAAGACCACAGAGCACTATAGTTTCTATGTTCTTATTTTCTAGCTTTTATTTTTAGCGGGAGACGTTTACAATTTTCAAATTGACATAATGAAGATCGTAGCGTGAGGTCATAAAGAGCTTAGCAAAACTGCCAGATGTTATAAATAGAAATATCGGGGGGGGCTCTTAATCTTATTTATTTGTGTGTGGGCTACAGGGGGGAGGGGGGTTGAATTAAATAACTTCTCTTTGCTTAAAACTTAAGCTTGTCTCAACACATATGTTAATAACGCATTTAGATAGTGTTGTTGAAGTAATTCGGCGCCACTGCCATTTTAAAAGACTCGCTCCACTCAGGCCCGCCGTACCTTTTTGTTTCAAACATGCAATGGTAGTGCCACTACTCAAGAAAAATATTATTTTAAAGCCAGTCTCTAATTTCCCATTCTTTTCTAACAAATCCTTGATAAAGTAGTCCATTGTCAACTAAATTTTAATAATCATCTTTAAAAGAATGGTCCCACAGAATGTTTCCAATCTGTGTACAAAAATTACACAACACGAAAACTGCTTTAATAAAAGTTTGCAGAGATCTTCTATGTGCAACAGATGTAGGCTGTGTTTCCATGCTCCAGATGTTGGACAAGCGCAGCATTTGACACCACTGCTGATCACTCCATTTTATTCAAAAGGTTGAAAAACCCATTTGGAAAATCTTGTAACGTTCTTGAATAGTTCAAGTCATACTTATCCGGGCGTTCACTGTCTTCTCTTGGGAACGAAAAAAAATCAGCTGTATATAATTCAAATTACGGGTACCACAGGGTTCTCTCTGTTGGGACCACTATTATACACTTTGTACACAATACTACTTAGTCACGATAGCTCCTGTCACATTGACGCAGATGACACGTAGCTGTCCATGTCTCTAAACTCGGGCAACATGTGTGTAATAATTCAAAAAATGACAAAATGTCTAGACGAAGTCAAGACCTTGATGACATAGAACAGACTGAGGTTAAACGACGATAAAACGGAACTAAGTTTATGTAACCCAAAGTCTTTGGAGACATAGTTTAATGGGACTGATTATCCTGCTGTTGGAAAAGAGAAAATGATGTTAAAACCAAGCCAAAAATATAGGAGTTGTATTTGATAACAAGTTAAAGGGCCTAGTTCTAAATCAACGGCCATTCACACTTACAGTGTTTCGAGAAAATGCAACAACAACAAATAATGCCTTAGCCTTCTTTTTAAGCTGACATTTTACTTGACAGAAACGAAGCACAAAAATACTCAAGCACGTTCAACACTGGGGTCAAGTCTAAATCAGCAAGTAGTCTGTTCCGCAAAGTCATCACCATTGTCTTCGTGGACTCGAGACTGGAGACTTTCACAGAAGAGTCTGGAAATTTGTGGAAATGACCTCCTTACTGCAGAGTTCCAACAAATTCTTCTACCTTGCACCCTATATCAACAGGGGTTTGTTGAATTTCTTTTCTGCTATGGGAACATATGGCGGAAAATTGACGGCCTCCAGATGTGGGGGTTAGCTGCGAATGCCCAATAAGCAGCTGCAAACCTACTGGCGATGACAAAAGAGATCGAGGTGGGGTAGTTGTGGTGGTGCTGCTTCTCTTATTAAGTGCCTCAGCATGTCCAGCGAAACGGTCATCGGGCGAATTGAGGCGCTCATAATAACCTCTTATCCTCAGTTTGAGTCAAATAGTGAGTATATCTGGCTACTCGCTGGATGAGAGATTAACAGTTCAAACAGCAAAGGCCAGATTGGAATGTTTTATCCAAAATAGCCACCAGTCACCCGTGCGTTGTCTCTGCCAACAGCTACGGAAACTTATGAGGATTTTCCTCTGGAGGTTGACGATGGGCTAACAGCCCGTCTCATAAAAACTCTGCATGTTCTTGTTATTGAAACAAAAAGCAGAAGACGTAACCTTGATAATGTATTGGAAGAGGGGAACAGTTCGGATATACCAAGTATGACAGCTAACAGCCCGAAGAGCTCTAATTCTGAGAACGAATAAACACATGAAAATAGGCTTTTGAAACGTGACAACCATGCTCAAAACAACCCAGTTGGCCCAAATAACAAAAGAAATGAACAACTACCACCTTGGCGTATTTGGCTTGATCGAAACAAGCTGGCTAGGCCAAGAGAAGATATTGCTTAAAGAAAAAGAAAGAAAGAAATGCACAACTAATTTTCAGGACCAACAAGACGTGGAAAAGACGGAGTGGGTGTTCCTTTTAATGACACAGCACACAATTTTACAAAGTTTTTATTGAGTGGGAACCAGTAGACCATAGATTATTAAGAACACGATACCAAACAGCCATTTCATTATTACAATAATACAACGTTATGCACCAACTAACGATCATGAAAAAGACGAAAAAGACCAATTCTGCCTTTAAACGAAAGTCCCACAACACGATATACTGCAAACTTCAACAGAAGTTAAGGACCATCTTGACAGACAGTCCCGACTTTTAAAAATCCGAAAAAGACAACAAAGTGTTTACTCTAAAAGTGTTAAAGGGTTAACAATGCGTACTTGCAATGCTTTCCAAAGGGGCAAAACAACCACGTGCAGCACGGAAATCCTTGGGGAAATGTAGCCAAATTTGCAAGAGTTGTAGTCTGTATGTGCGATAGATGACAAAGAACGCAAAAGCAGGAGAAACAAACAAGGGTACAGAAAGTACATGTACAAAGGGCCAGCTGTATTTAATAACAATACAAGTTAAAGGGCCAGGTTCTATGCCAACGGTCATTCACATTTACAGTGTTTTTTTTTTCCCAAAATGCAATAGAAAGGTTGATTAAAATGGGCCAACTAAACAATCTTGTTATGAGTAGAACGATATGTTGTATTTCCACACAAAGTTATCCATAAACTTGCCGGGTGTTCATGAGATGGAATTGCTATAATATATCAAACAGATCAAATTACATTAGAAATAGATTCAGAACCTCTTTAATTGATCCCCTCGCTTATAGATGGGCTGAGGAATTTTTTTTTCAACTTTTAAAAAATATTATTTTAAAGCCCGTATCATTGGGCAAAAAAGTGTGACCCCTGTACAGGAAATGTGGGCGATCTTTTCATACAGTTTCTTTTCGCTAAGTGATTTCAGAAAATCTATCGTCCCTTTATTCTTATTCTGTCCAGAACATCTGCCACTGAAAATATAAGGTGACTTTCATTCCGTGCTCTCTGTTCCAGAACTTTGAGAAGGCAAGAACAGATTTTAGCTGACCCTCTACAGCGCCTCACTCCATATTATGTTCTTTATGGCGTCACCCTTTTTCATTATTATTATTAATATTATTATTATTATTATTATTATTATTATTATTATTATTATTAGTATTAGTAGTAGTAGTAGTAGTAGTAGTAGTAGTAGTAGTAGTAGTAGTAGTAGTAGTAGTAGTAGTTGTAGTAGTAGTAGTAGTTGTAGTAGTAGTATGGTTATTATTATTATTGTTGTTATTATTATTGTTGTTGCTGTTATTATTACTATTATTATTATTATTATATATTATTATTATTATTATTATTATTATATTATTATTATTGTTGTTATTAGTATCATCATCATTATTATTATTATTGTTATTATTATTATTATTATTACTATTATTATTTATTATTATAAAACATCTTTCCTGCCTACAGCCAAGTACCCACTCTCACTTTGATGAAGTGAGGAAAATTCATACAACATACCTCTACCAAGGACACAATTTCGGCCCCATGGCAGGGTTCAAACCCATGACCATACAGTCACAAAACACAAATGACTTTTCTGTTCTTGCTAACTACTTCAAATCAGTCTTGAATTCTGTACATTGTACTCCAAATACATCTCGGGTATAAAAGAGAAATTTTGATCTAGAGTTTCGCTCTATAAAAAAAAAATGCACCAAATACGCTCCAAAATTCTTCTCCTCCTCATCCTCCTCCTCCTCCTCCTCCTCCTCCTCCTCCTCCTCCTCCTCCTCCTCCTCCTCCTCCTCCTCCTCCTCCTCATCATCATCATCATCATCATCATCATCATCATCATCATCATCATCACCATCATCATTATCATCATCTCTGTTAAAGACACGAAGATTTTGTAAAAAGCAACAATTAGGTGGAGACTGTAGAATTTGAATATATATTTCATTGCAAAAGAAGGCTTCGTCAAGATCATGGTAATATAACCCCCCTCATATTCGTCATCGCTGCGTTGTCGTCGGCGTTTTCGTCGGCGTTTTCGTCGTCGTCGTGGTTGTCAAGCTTCATGCAAAAATTTCAAAATTAGCGCAACAATCACCTTAATCTTGATACATAGCGTTGAGCATCTTCTGAGTGTTAACTGAAGTCGAATCTTTTCAACCCATACAAAATGTTTCTTTATAGGCATCCTACGATCTACGCACTGGGGTTATTATGTACCCCCGGGGTTGTATTCTTCACATTTTAGAATACTTGTAGTACGAAGATCTCTTTGAAACTTTCAGTATTTCTAAAACAAAAATGATTTTGACAGACTGCTATGCAAAACGTACGGATCGGATTAACGAGTAAATTTCCTCTTTGGAAAGTGGTGGCACAGAGTTCCCAACGTCGTATGGATACGATAATAAAACACGACGTACGGATAGGGTTAAAGGCTGTCCAACTACATAAAACTAATTATAAAGTGGTCTTTGACAAACGAGTATTTTGAGTGCCTATGTGTGTCTTTGCGTTAGAATGTGTATCTGTGTTTAAGTGTGTGTTTGTCCACCTGTCCGTCGTGTCTGTATGCTAGAGTGCAAGCGGGAGTGCATGATTGTGTGTTCGCGATCGGGCCTGTGTATGCGTATGTGCACACAAGAGTATGTACAAATTATGTTAATGCGTTTGTTTCTCTCTGACTTTCTCTCTCTCTCTCTCACTCTCTTTCTCTATCTCTCTCTGTCCCTCTTTATCTATCTATCTATCTCTCTCTCTCTCTCTCTCTCTCTCTCTCTCTCTCTCTCTCTCTCTCTCTCTCTCTCCCTCTCTCTCTCTCTCTCTCCCTCCCTCATGCGTTTCGTGGGTTTAAAAACTGAACGAGATGTTGAAGGGAACCAATCAGATAACTGGAAACTAAGGACAAGAAGGACTAAATATTCTCCCTTGAACCTAGAAGACTAAGAATTTTTAAGATCTTTTTAATCCAAAACTGCAGGCAAACTTGCTCTGGCGGCTACCTGTATATTACAATAGTCGGAAAAATACATCAACGTCCTATTCCCTCCTTGTGTTTATTTACATTATAATTATACCGTGTAAGGTGTCCACCTGTCTATGACGGCCATTTCGACTAGCCTATATTTGTTTTACTGTGATCCTACACGTCTATGTGCAGCGATGTCATTCAATAGGGTTCTTAAAAAATACATATCTTTGTTTAGAGCAGACACACCTAGGAACAGCATCGGAAGAAATGACCAGGACAGAGGTCAGAGGTCAGAAGTCTTGCTTATATTTGATGTCTATGTCTGAAATGTAGCGGGTAGGTGCTTCTCCGTGGAACGCAGAGGACCAGAGTTCAATTCCCGTGCGGGGAGAAATTTTTGTCGAGTCGTTACCCTTGAATCACAAAGTTCTATCTGACATTTCTGGTCATTTTGAGTTACTACGACCATGAGGCCAGAAACCAGTTAATATTCTATCTGCTCTAACAAAACCAGTAATGTTATTCGGAGTTGTTATCAAGATATTTAAAGAATTCCATTTCTAAAAAAAAGATTGACACATTGTAAAACTCAAATTGTTTTCCATCAAATTTCTCGAAACACGGTACAGTGCAGATAGTAACTTTTGATGCTGAGGTGGTGGATTGTATCTGTCCTTCTGCTAGGACGTTGGACACCACTCAGCCCTCAAGCTGCCTTCTACAGGATCTAAAAATGTCTCGATGGGGGAGTAGAAATAAAAACAACAAGTACCACATATTATCTGAATCGTTTACCTAAAGAAAAGTTGGGTGCATCTATTAGTGACCCAAGATTAATATGTAAGCCAAAGCAAATCTGTTTGATGGGCCCCGTTTAACAGACCCCATTTTCCGATTCTCTCACCCCCCCCCCTCCCC
>NW_004797743.1:392127-394526 GCF_000002075.1 Aplysia californica
CGCACCCCCCTTCTCTCTCTCTGTCTCTCTCTGTCTCTCTCTGTCTCTCTCTCTCTCTCTCTCTGTCTCTCTCTCTGTCTCTCTCTCTCTGTCTCTCTCTCTCTCTCTCTCTCTCTCTCTGTCTCTCTATCTCTCTATCTCTCTTTCTCTCTCTCTCTCTCTCTCTCTCTCTCTGTCTCTCTGTTGTTCTCTCTTGCTCTCACCCTCTTCCCACTTCTTCTGAGAGAAAGCAAACTCTCCAATTAACACATGTCTTAATTTGTACTTAAAAATTCGAAAACATAACACTATTATGTTCTTCTAAGAATCAGTAGCTTTTATGTTCAAGCTTAAAGGCCATTTGGGTCACAAAACTAACTACCAAGACAGAAGGTGAGAAGCATAATGATTACTGGGAAATAGGTTCACTCCTGCGTTCGAGCAAATTTAAACTCTTTGTCACTCAGAACCAGGGGCGGCTCGTGGGTCTGAAAAGTGGGCGTGCATCTTAGACTGAAGATAATCAAGGGCAGAGTAAATGGGATGGTGTATAATTTTAGGATCTTTAGGTTTGTGAAGGAAGACCTTGTGCTTTTATTTTAATTCTTTTTACTTGTGGCTTTGACTTCTAGAACTAAATCTGTTAGTTAGCTAAACGTCAATTTCATTCATCCTGCATTAGAACTGAACACTCAAGTAATACCTTTCACCACTCCACTACACAACCGTTCAAAAGCACAACTCATAGGACGGCGACTTAAGTATGTCACGTTTACCTCCCTCAGGTTCACGGTCACAGAGTCACTTAAAATAGCGACAAGACAATGAACCAATCACAATTCACTTGAGCACTCCGCTGGATTGCTCCGGGGCCCACATAATTTTGGCATGGAATAGTGCACAGTCTATGGCGTTTATTTTTAGATTGCCTACTGTGGCCTATGTTCCGGCGCTATTCGGCAGGAACACATTTGATATGTACCGTCTTATTAATATTAATGTACCGCCAAACTCTCTACAAGTGTCGTCATCGCTTGGGTTATCCCAAAAGAGCGATTTATAGGTCGGGTTTCCACTGTTGACTATCCTGTTATGTTTAGATACAACACATGAACTTAGGCATGGCATAGTAGATGTTTTACGGCGCTATAGAATAGAAATGACAGTTACGGCGCCAGCGAAGGCCTTGTTTTGATATAATATTTGGGTAGTGTTTGTTTCTGGCGTCTTTTATTTTATCATTGTGGGTGTTTTACGTCATAGAACATTAAAACATTTTGGGCGGCACTGCACGACAGTGCTCTATGGACGAACCGCGCCTGCTCAGAACGTTTCTGCACCGATGAAAATTTCTTCTCCCAGTCATAGTACTGTGCGATTTTGGGGAAACAACTCTTTATCGACGCAGTGGTAAATAACTAATGTTTAGTATTTTGTAATACTAGTAGTTCATTGAATTACTGGCTGTCTGTCTAAAAATCATTATTATTATCATTATTATTATTATTATTATTATTATTATTATTATTATTATTATTATTATTGTTATTATTACTATCATTACTATTACTATTATTATTATTTTTTTAAATTATTATTATTATACACTCAGAAACATTCTCGGCTTCCCGATAAGCGTACTAGTACAATGCAAGCTGCAGATTACAGGCGCTCAAACAATAACACACTGAAAAGATTTTTGCTGCCCCATTCCCTCCTGGGTGAAGTGAGGAAGATTCATGTGAAGTGACTTTCCCAAGGACACAACGTCGTCGAGTCTCTGACAAGATTCGAACCCTCGACCGTACGGTTGCGAATCTGAAAGCCTAACCACTAGGCCACCGACACCACAGGTCTCTTTGGTTAGACTAAACAATAATTTCCCCCCCCCCCCCTGTTCCTCCCCATCTCCTCTCCTTCGGAACATACTTGGTATACATTTGTACTGCACACCTTCGGTCTCCACTCTCCGTGGGGTCACTTTTCGGTTAGCGTAGCGTTATACGCGAAAGATACTTTGACGTTAATTTAAAATTTTAAAAAAGAGAGGGAAAGGGTTCGGAATTTACCGTCACATTTTATTTCAGGAGTGATAAAGTATTTCTGTTTGTGTGCTGTCTGTCTGTCTGTCTCTGTTCATCTCTTTCTGTCTCTGTCTATCTGTCTATCTTTCTCTTTTTTTCTTTCTCTCTCTCCTCTCTCTCTCTCTCTCTCTCTCTCTCTCTGTTCTCTTGGGGCAGGCAGGCTTATCTCCTCCTTCTCTCAAATTTCTCTCTCTCTCTCTCTCTCTCTCTCTCTGGCCCCCACCAAAAACCACACAATCACACACTCTCTTCTCTCAAACAAAAACCCCAGGCGGGCACAAGCACCCACACTTTTCCCCCAGACGTAGGTAAAAAACCCTTCCCCCCCGCGGGCTC
>NW_004797743.1:398156-399510 GCF_000002075.1 Aplysia californica
TTATTATTATTATAATTGTGGCGTGTGGCATATGTATACTGTGAGTCGGGGGGAGGGGGGTGGTATGTCGTTTGATTTGATTACGTGACTTCGATTGCCATCGGTAGAGCATTCTTATCGTAAAACTTCCACAATTGTATTTTAAAGGAGACAAAAACATTTGCAGTTGCAACATAATGGTTTGTTCTCCCTCTGCTCAGAGAGATCTAGATAGTTAAACCTACTGTAATGGCCACATATATAAGACAATCACCTGTTCAAACGGCCACTTCCAATACCCCTCTTGCGGCTTTTTAAAACACTTTATAAAAACACTATAAGACGACCATCTGTCTTAGACGACAACGTTACACTTCGATAATGTGTAACCGTCTTAGACAATTTCGACTATTATATTATTATTCAAAACTCAGAGAGTCTTACCTGTCTTGTCTAGTTCTTTCATGTGTTGCCAATTTCTTACCTGTCTTGTCAGTTAATTACCCAGTTTCTTACCTGTGTCGTCAATTTCAGGCTTATGTCGTCAGTTTCTTACCTGTGTCGTCAGTGTCGTCAGTTCCTTACCTGTGTCGTCAATGATGTGTTTGAGTCTCATCTGAATGACGGCCGGGGGCGAATGGAACATGGTCTTGTTGATCACATCGATCATCTCCTTGTTGGCGCTCCACAGCACGCCACACCGGTACCCGGACAGACCGAAGTCCTGGACACACGATGAAAAATTGATCATACTTTCTATGGTTGAATGGTAGAATATGGACATCCTCTAATGATGCAATAGGCCTGATACACAACACAGAGCACACGCCTTGAGTTGCAGTGAATCCTGCTTGTGCAAGAGTGAAAATGAGGCGGTCCTTATTGTTTTGCTAGCCTACAATAGATTACTGTTGCTTGCAGCTTACTTAACACACAACGTGATCTGCTTGTCTGCTGACTATTGGAAACCATTAGAAAAAGCAAACTTGGGTTTGATAAAACTTAAATCAGATCTGCTTTTTGTCCAACAATACACATGAATATTGCTCAGCTATATATATGTTTTTCCATTAGCATATTATTCTACACTCCTTAATTAGAAGGCAACGCTGTCTAAACACTCCCCCCCCCCTAGGGCAGTGCTGCTGACTGATCAGGACTTAGACTTTGTTGTATTGATCCGAAGACAGGTCTACTAGGTGAGCCATGTAAGTAGCCCCTAAATCTTTATATTTTACACACACACACACACACACACACACAAGAAACTCAAACCTTATTCGTTCTGTAGCTTGTACTCAGACTATCGGGATTTTTCTCCTGTTTTAGGCCCAGAATGGCAAGTTCGCATTTCACTGAAAGTGACTCCGACTAT
>NW_004797743.1:399956-401026 GCF_000002075.1 Aplysia californica
GAAGTTGAAGGGTAAGCCCGCCAGGTGTCGCCAAAGAAACGAAGAGAATCAACTCGAAGAACGATGCAAAAAAAAAGCGACAATCTGGTAAAGAGTACATGAGCGCCGACACGAAAAAGGTTGTTCCAGCACGAATGATGAGAAAGGGCTGCGTTGGGATGGAATGTACGAGAGCTGGCTGTCAGTGTTCTGGAATCTCAGAAAAGGACAGGAGGGAGATATTTAAGGGCTTTTTCAGGGCAGTTTATAAACTGGCTGACCTGCAGAAGCAGAGAGAGAGAGTTCGTTGCGTGGCATATTGTGACGACAGAGCTCAAGGTCGGGAAACCAAACTCTCGACGCAGCAAAACGCATGCTTATTACATCACAGTCAATGGAAACCGCTTGAAAGTGTGTAGGAACACATTCCTTGCAACCTTGGGTATTCAGAGAAATGTACCCGAGTTGTTTTGTCAAAGATTACGGAGACCGCATTGTGGAAGAAGACAAGCGAGGGGGCAATCGGAGCATATGAAGACAAGAGAAGAACAAATCAGGGAGATGACCATTCAACACATTGGCAGATTTCTACGCGTGGAATCGCACTACTGTAGGGCCTCTTCCAGCAAAGAGTATCTCAACCCAGACCTCACATTGTCCAAAATGTACGACATGTCCGTGAAAAAAAATCCATACAATGACATCCCAAGTTTTCATACATCCAGACGAGTGCTCAAGACGAAAAACCTGGCCTTTCATAGTCCTAAAAAGGACCAATTCGCACTCAGCAACTCTTTCCGAAAAGGGGACGAAGTACAGAAAAATGAACTCAGGGAAATTTACAACAGGAAAGATGCAGAAAAACAAAAGGTGCGACAACTTAAGGAGGATTGCCAGAAGATGGTTCAAGCTGACCACAGCATTCTGGCTGGGAATTTTGATCTCCAGCAGGTCATATACTTGCCAATTTCACATGAAGATGCTTTGTTCTACAAAAGGAGGCTTTCCAGACAGACAGACAGACAGACAGACAGACAGACAGACAGACAGACAGACAGACAGACAGACAGACAGACAGACAGACAGACAGA
>NW_004797743.1:401141-403759 GCF_000002075.1 Aplysia californica
CTTCCCCTAACGTCTCCCATTTTTAGCATTATAGAGTCTTAACTGGTAGTTCTAGTCCCTCCCTTTAATTCTTAACTTTGTAAATCAGAGAACTGAACCAAATGAAGGGTAGCCTTAGGGAGTACCCAATCAATCTAAGACCAAGCAAAGAAATTATAACCTCTCTGAGTCTTAGACAAAAAATGCCCAGTTGGTGATTCGAACTTGGGCCACAAGCACTGCCATAATACTTTTTATTATTTAGCAAACGGTATGTCTAATCCAACGTAAGCCCAATGAAAGAGCAGGTAAACCCACCATGGAAGTAGACGAACTTATCAAAGGAAGTAGATAAACTCATCAAAGGAAATAGACGAATGCACCAGAGGAAGTAGACAAACATATAAGATGAAAATGATAAATGCTCCTTAGGAAATAGAAGCTGCACAAAAGAAAGTGTACAAATTGTACTCCAGAGGAAGTAGACAAATTAGACTAACGCAAAAAAGAAAGTAAAAAAGCACGCCCAAGGGAACAGACATACCCATCAAAGGAACTAGACAAACAGACCAAAGGAAACAGACGAATACACAGGAAGGAAATAGAGAAACCCACCTTGCTGAAGCCCCAAAGGAAGTGAGTCCTCTCTGGGTCGGGGTGGGGCATGGACAGGACACTGACGAAGGTCGTCTCGGGATCATGGATGGACAGGGCGTAGATCTCGTCCACGATCACGTGAAGGGCGTACCTGGAGGAGCACACGTGCACAGTCAGGACGTCACTCACCACCCTAGTGGTATTTAGTTACTTTGGGCAAGATATTCAGCAGAAAAGGCAGGTCAGTAAGAAGACCAGTATGCCTCTGTGTCGTTCATAATGCTAACGAGGGAAATCATATTCAGCTATTGACTACGTGTATATAACTAATATTTTATCTCATCTTCTCTCCCTCTCTGTCTGTCGGTCTGCCTGTCTGTCTGTCTGTCTGTCTGTCTGTCTGTCTCTCTGTCTGTCTGTCTGCCTGTCTGTCTGTCTGTCTCCATCTCTTTCCCTCTCTCTCTATCTGTCTATCTATCTATCTATCTATCTATCTATCTATCTATCTATCTATCTATCTATCTATCTATCTATCTATCTATCTATCTATCTGTCTGTCTCTCTCTCACACACATAGAATATATTAATATTATAGACACTCACACACATACATACTCTCACCCACACAAACACACACACTCTTTCTCTCCCTCTCTCTCTCTCTCTCTCTCTCTCTCTCTCTCTCTCTCTCTCTCTCTCTCTTTCTGTGTGGGCGAGTGTGTGTGTTTGTGTGTGTGTGTGTGTGTCTGCGTGTGTGCATGTGTGTGTGTGTGTGTGTGTGTGTGTGTGTGTGTGTGTGTGTGAGTGTGTGTGTGTGTGTGTGTGTGGGTGGGTTGGAGGGGTGTAATGTCTTACTTGGCACAGAAATGTAGAACATCGTTGATCTGTGTTGCGGTGTATACAGAACCAAGTGGGTTGTTTGGGGTCACAAGCAGGAACGCCTTGACATTCTTGCCCTGTGGAGGAAGGGAGAAACTCTGAACAACAGACTGATTGGGAATGTTTGCCCCCATCCCCTAACAGTTGTTGTCACACTTCCGGCCGAGATATATGCTGTTGTCATCAAGTGAATATCGTAACTAAACAGCAGTCTTTAGAATTAAGACAATGATACCCATCCAAACCGATCATTGGTGACCATGAAAATAAGGGGAAGCTCGTAGAAACAATCGTGAATCGTAGGTCGAGCGTCTGCCTCAGATTAGGTAGAAACAATTAAGTTCACTGCAGAGCATAAATAAAAACTTGACGCCATGATTATTTGCCAACCGGAGGTCTGTTGTTGTTGTTGTTTGTGTGTGGGGGAACCTATCCTTCTCAATTGCTTGGAGTCACAAAGAGAATGCTCTTCGCTAGGGCCACAGCCTCTCTTGGGTAACTGGTGAGGCAATCCAACTTCCCTGAATCCTCCCCAAAGAGATGCCACCGCTGACCTCAGTAGCAGCTCATCTTTGCAGCCAGTGCTCCAGATCTTGGGGGCTCCAGATCTTGGGGCTCTTAGTTGCACAATCGACAGATTGGGTCAGATGTGCTGTCTTCTATTTTTGTACCCGCTGCCCAGAGAAGTGACCAGTCCTGAATTTTGCCAGTAGTGACTGGTCGCTGCGGGAACTAATTTGCACCTCTGCCCCGTATACTTCCTTCGTCTGCGCATGGGATATCGGAGGGTCTTTGGTAATCAGTTTAATCTGGACGCACGCACTTCCAATTATGTAATTTGACGGTCTTGTCGAGGCAGCGCTGTTGCCTGTTTGGCACTACTGTCAGTGAGGTCGTTGCCGAGGATCTCGCAATGATCTGGGATCCATTGGATCGTGAGTTGAAGTGTATTCTTTATGCGTTGTCGCATTTGGTCGAGGAATGGTAGTGTTCCCACTAGTGTCATGCATAGCGATTGACTGTCAGTGAAGATGGCGACCGAGTTGGATGCATCACATGACACTGTTTGTCAATCCAGTCAATGACCATTTTCAGTGAATGTGTGTGTGTGTGTGTGTGTGTGTGTGTGTGTGTGTGTGTGTGTGTGTGTGTGTGTGTGTGTC
>NW_004797743.1:405428-411978 GCF_000002075.1 Aplysia californica
GATGATTGATGATGATGATTGATGATGATGATTGATGATGATGATGATGATGATGATGATGATGATGATGATGATGATGATGATGATGATGATGATTTTTTTTTTTGTTTCCTTAATCTGCCTGGCGGACTCCACAAAGAATTCTTCGAGCGAAAGCGAGGCTCTTTTTCGGCTCCATTGTCAATATGCTTAGCGTCACCTCCACTTGTCCAAATAACTCCATTTGAATTGCCATTGTTCTTGGACATTCAAACATATGTTTGACATCTTCCTTTTCATGGCGCATCTTCGGCAACATTGGCTGAGCTCTTCATTTACAAAGTTCGTATACGCTCTTAAACTCCAATGATGGTCCGACCGCAGTCTCGCTAGCTCACCCTGGTCCCAGAGACATGTGATTGACTTTTGTTCCCGCTTATAGGAGTACCCAGAATACACATCTTTCAGGTGCTGGTACTTAGTTCTACAAGGTTGGTCTCTGGTTTCCCTCTTGATCATTGGAAAGACTCCTCTGTATGTTGTTGGCCGTCTGTTTCCTTCAATCTCTCTGGCTTCATTAGCAGCTTGGTCTGCTGCCTCATTTCCTTCTATTCCAACATGGCTTGGAATCCACTAGATTATTATTGTGGCTCTGGCTTCATTGAACTTGCGGCGCAAATCATTCATGTCCGAGCTGTTGCCCAGCAGTCCGTTGCAGAGGGACTGACTGTCTGGAAAGATCAGCACATTGGTTTTGCTGTGGCAATTGTCAGCAATCCATTGTGCAGCAGACATCATTGCCTGGCATTCCTCGTCATAAGATGATGTAAGGAATGCACCTTTAGTTTTTTATAATTTCTGTTCGTGGTGGTTCATCCGCACCAACCTCTTTGATCACATCCTCTGCTGCTTCACGTGCCTTTACAGGATCATCATCTTTTCCTTTTACTCCTCTCAGTTCTGTCTGAATTTCGGTTTCGCCATGGGTCTCCTATGGACAAGCTCTCACCAGATTGATCGGCCATCGATTCTCTGCTTCTGGTGGTCAAAAAGATAGGTGCCCATCCGAAACCAACTTTTCCTGCTGTTTTTAGACTGCTTGATCAAGGGCTTTCTTTCTAGGATGGTTGTCTGGCAATCTCTTAGCCATCTCTACAGACTTGAGGCATGTTCTTTTTGTATAGGTGGTGTAGTGCTCAGTTCTGGTCTCATAGCGCAGTGCTTCTGTTGGTGTTGATTTCAGCTGACCTGAAACAAGTCGGAGGGCTTTGTTTTGTATTCTGTCCAGGGACTTTGCACTAGTCTCACTCAGCCAAGGCTGCCACGCTGGGGCAGCATAATCCATCTTGCTTTTCACAGACATCTGATATACTTTCTTGAGCGACTCCTTACTCCAGCCCCATTTTGAGTTGCTGACAGCACCGATAACCTTCATTTTTGAGGTTGCACTTTTGGACACTTCCTCAATGTGCTTGTTGAAGGTTAGCTGTTTATCCAGGTAGACGCCCAGCAGGCGTGGAGTGGGGTTGAATGGTATCATTTGCCCTTCGATCTGAATTATTGGTTGCCACGTTGCCTCTTTCACCCATGTTGAGAAGAAGCACACTTCTTGGTTGCATTCAAGGTAAGCTTCCATTCATTTGCTCCATTTCACAACCATGTCCACAATCAACTGTGTCGTTTCATTTGCCTTTTCTCTCTTTGCGTGACTGGCCAATATTGTGCAGTCATCAGCGAACATTGAGTAGATCAGCTTGGCGGAGGTTAGTTGTTGTGAGTCAGGGTTTGGGAGGGATTCTGCCAGGTTGTTTATGAAGAATATATACAGCAGCTCCTTGGGGAGGTCCTTGCCTGAAATTCTGGCTCTTGCTTGTTTATCCTTTCAGGCGAACACGGGCTTGTCTGTTTCTCAGGAAACCATGCATCCATCTGATTGCACGCAAAGGAACCCCCTTGTCGGCCATTGACAGCAATAGTCTTTCACGCCAAACCGTATCATATGCCTTGGAGTAGTCCAGCAGGACTAGGACTGATCGATGGAATGTTGGCTTTTGTTGAAAACCATCCTCAATTCCTTGACAGATTCTGATGATCTGATCAGTGCAGCTATGACCCTGGCGAAGGCCAGACTGAATATCAGCAATCCATTCATTCTCCTCTGACAGGTAGTAAATTCTTTCAGCGTGCATCCTTTCTATAACTTTCACGACACGCATTGTCAAACTAATTAGTTGAAAGGATGTCATATCACTAGGTGACTTGCCAGCTTTCAAGAGAGGAATGATAAGTGCCTTACGTCAGTCTTGTGGGCGCGCTGCTTGGTTAAGCGACAGATTACATATGCTGAGCAAGTCTTTCAATGCGAGTGGGCCAAGCTCTTTTAAGAAAGATGGTGGTATATCATCAGGTCCTGAAACACTTCTTCTCTTCCTTTGTATTATGGCACACTCCAGCTCTTTCATGATGAAGTCTGGGTAGGATTGTTGTTCATCTTCGCTGTTCACATCGTCATACAGTAGGCGCTTCAATCGGAGTTTGTTTCTTCTGCGCTCCTCTTGAGTAAATTGGAGCTTACTGATTTTTGCATAGTGCTGGGCAAAAAGCTCAGCTTTCATATTTGCTGATGTTATCCTTTTCCCGTTGTGTTTCAGTACTTCGTTCGGAGAGTTGGTTTCTGGTGATCCATTTAGAGACTTGATGAAACTCCAAGTTTTCCTTTCGTCCAGATCATTTATCACGCCATTAACAACCTCCTTCCACTGATCAGTCTTTGCTTCTTGGACAGCCTCTGTAACATCTTTGCAAGCTTGTAACCATTCCTCCCTGTGTGAGGAGATATTTTTTCTTAGCTGGTTTCTTTTCTTGATCAGTCCACGACACATGGGTGTCATCCAAGAGTGCGATTTCTTGGACGGCTTCACCTTCCTGACATGGGCATAAGCTGCTTCAAGTAAGATGACATTGAAACGTTGGACTCGCAGATTCAGATCGTCAGTTTCCTGTAAGTTATCCATCCTGCTTTCAATCTCATTTAGAAAGTCTGGCCAGTTCACTCCATTTCTTCTCCATCGCGGCGCCTTTGTAAGGATTGATTGATGTTTAGTTGCTCTGTTCACTACAATGATGATTGCAGAATGATCAGATCCACCGAGATCTTCATCTTCCACCGACTATACACATTTGCCCTTCCAGACACTTCCACATAGCGTGACATCTGATCTGGCGAGTTGCCAGATGATGATGATGATGATGATGATTTTTTTGTTTCCTTAATGGGCCTGGCAGATTCCACGAAGAAATCTTCGAGCGAGAGCGAGGCTCTTTTTCGGCTCCATTGTCAATGTACTTAGAGGCACCTCCACTCATCCAAATAACTCCATTCGAATTGTCATGATGATGATGATGATGATGATGATGATGATGATGATGATGATGATGATGATGATGATGATGATGATGATGATGATGATGATGATGATGATGATGATGATGATGATGATGATGATGATAGAAATACATGTAATAATAAAAATAATAATAGTAATAATAGCAATAAAAATAATTATAAGAAGAAGAATAAGAAGAATTAAAAAAAATAATTTAAGAAAATAAATAAATATTTTAAAAAATAAAAATAAAATAATAATAATAACAAAACGACATTATCCTAACTCAACATCCTGCTCCAACAACTTTGCAACGACTTTTACTCCAGCAGAATCTAGAACACTAACTATAACTCTCGCTGCTTATAGCCAGGTGCGCATTGCCATCTGTAGGAAGTGAGGAAAATTTGTATAAAGTACCTTTTACAAGGACACAACATCTGGCCCAAGACGGGATTAGAACTACCTACTTTACAGATATAGCGCCTATCCACGTTTTATAGCATAGCATTGTCTATGCACTTTAAAACGAATATTAATGATGATGATGTATGAAGAAGAAGAAGAAGAAGAAGAAGAAGAAGAAGAAGAAGAAGAAGAAGAAGAAGGCAAATCAATATGTTAAATCACCGCCATGCTCCGTCAAGACAAAAGCCAGCGTGTCAAACACAGGCGTCAGACCGGCACCAAGCACAATCTGAAATTTGAAAAAAAAATATTAAAAAATTAAACTATAATAGATCTTAGAATTTTGAACGAGAACTTAACAAATGCCTTCCGAACGATTAGAAAAATAACTTCAACTTCAGGAAATTAAATTCTACAAATGTATATATACAAGGTACATGTATCGCCTTCAGCAGTCCGTCCGAGTTCTGAGGCACTACAATTTTTTTAATGTAGATGTTTTACGCCCCCATCGACACAATTATTTACGAAAAAAAATCTACTCAATAAAAATGAATCTACTCGAGAATCGAACTCGGGTCTCTGCGGGAGACAACGAAGCACCTAACTGCAACACCACAGACACCGATGAGCCTCTACATTGATCGCCAGTTTGGTAAAAGCCCGTAAAGTAGCCCAGTCAATGACTAGGAAACCCCAAAGGGACATGCCTTAGCCTATGTGACATGATGTCTCCTTATGCGCGATGCGGAGTTTAGTCAAAAGCGACAGTCGTTAGTGATGAGTGGCGAGATGTGTATCCTTATGTGCCACCACATTGCGCCAAAATTTTCAGTTACGTGCGACAAAAGCGACAAAACTGTCTCTTTTATGCGTAATGCGACGTTTAGTCGCGCGCGACGGGCTAAGCCCTCGGGTGATTGGCAATTCACAGAAGTGAGACAGTGGCAAATCTTAATGACAAGACGGACAAGGAAGTACAAAGTCCGTTTGGAGGGAGTACTACGAGCTGCTGATATGTTTTATTTCGTTAACGGCCAATCCAGTGTAAGTCCTCCTCTCCCTCCTCCTCCTCCTCCTCCTCCTATTCGTTAAAAAAACAAAACTCAAAATTAGATGCACAAAACTTGCATTGGGTCGAATTAAAGATGAACATCCTACACACACATACACACAAAAAAACTCCCACACATACCAACACACACCACCACCACCACTACCACCAACACCACCACCACCACACCACATTACACTACACACGACGTGTCGACCGGCACTTCTTGGCTAAGTATTTTGACCAATAGTGATGCTGTAAACCCGTCACATCCCCAGCCTGTCGCACGCGAAGAGACTCTCAATCGCTTCATGGACCGATCGCAGGCGACGGTCGCGTGCGATTAAACGTTGCGTCGCGTATAAGGAAACGGTGTCTTTTTAATCTTACTTGTTCGATCTTAGAGCGGCAAGGACTACACGCGATGCGACGTCGCGTCGCGCTTAATACGGGGTGCCCACTACAGCTGGATCGGGCCGATCGCCCGACTCGATCGCCTGAAACTGAAAACAAACACGTTTGTTTTTGAGCGTTCGTGTCGGGCGATCGGCCCCAATCGGCCGATCCCGTCCGTAGTGGGCACCCCGTATTATGGAGACAAGCTGTTACTCTGTCCACGTTACAATTATATTGAGAAGCACAAAAACAACGATGTGTATCTTCAGATGGTTCTGTTGTCCTTACAACCGTTGCTTCTGTTGCTGCAGCAGTTGCTGCTGCTGTCGTGTCTAGTATCTTTTGTTTCATGACGCTGTTACCACAGTTGTATTTCAAACCGTTGTTTACATCATTTACTATCTTGTTAACTGTGCGCATATCATTAAAAGTGGGTGAATGTAGGGCGCCGCTGGTAGGTATTACTTGCTTCCTTTCTTTCCCCCGGATATTTCGGTATATCTGTCTTACTTTTCCCTAGCACTAAATGGCCGTTATTGTGCCGATGTGCTTCTCTTCACTTAAACGTCAAACGATCAATAAAAGGCAACATCAACATAATTTGTTTCACTACATTCTATAAAGAGATAAAATACAGAAAGAGTCCAAGTGTATACTTACATTGGAGGCGTCTATGGAGTGAATTGATTGGAATTCTCTTTCAATAAACACCTGAAGGGATTCCCTGAAACTAAATAGAAAAAAGTCTAAGTTAGAACTTTTGTGCTGTTTAAAAAAAAATTATTTATTTGTTTATGATATTTTCATGTTTTTAATTTTTTTATTTAAAAATTATTTTTAAAAAACCCTATTTATTCACCCCGATTGTCAGTGAAAATCATTGAATTGGAACAACCAGTGTTTGTGGTGTAGCGGTTTTAAAGCGTTTTGTTGTCGCACACAGTAAATCTGAGACGTCATATCCTTTTTGAGTCTGGGTTGGCTATGACAGGTCATGTGGGGTAGGGGCTTGCCTCCAAAATGATCTGAATTTGTTGGTGGGAGCGTAAAACACCTTTGTTTTAAGAAGGTACTTGTGTTGAGGACTCGAATTCGCTAACATTTATTTTCCATTTTCAAGATAAGACTAAGCCTCGGGATTTTAAATATTTTTTTGGTATGCGTATTTTCGCCCTTGTCCGAGAAGGCTAGGGGTAGATCTTTCCTATCAGAAGATCATGGGTGTGGCGGAAAGACAGCAGCAAGAAGGAGCCAAGGAGGAGCAGTAGAAAGGCGGCAGAAAGAGCCAGGAGCCCAGAGGAGGGGGCAAAGGAAGTGAAGGCGGGGT
>NW_004797743.1:412078-417092 GCF_000002075.1 Aplysia californica
TCGAGAGATAATACCCAGTGTGCAAAGCAGGAAGTTTCGCTAGAACGCTGTTTGGTATCATGATTTGATACATCTGAGAAATTTTGTTGGCCAGTGTGCACTATTTTAAACTGACGTCTACTTTTGTCATCAAATTTGACCCGGAAGTCCAGCATTCCGCGCTTAAACAAAAAATTTGATCCAGCAATTTATATTTAGCAGCCTCTCGCTTGATTGTTTTCATCAAACATATCAAATAATGACCTAGAAAGTAAACATGCTTGATTTGGGAGGATTTGACCAAAATAATGCCAGAATGGTACCTTTTCGCCTTCCATGACGGAAAAACTGGCCGCCCGAAAATGTGTCAAATCATACCAGTTGGAGCTTTTGCGAAACTTCGGTACAATCGACCTGGCCTTTGCGATGAAGCTGAGCTTGATACCACACCAAACTCTCCAAAACTTATACAAACGAGGACCCACTAAAAAATCTTAAAACAAATCAAATTCAACCAGAGGAATGCCAAGTTGTTTGTGAATATGTAGAAAATCAAGCAACGTGTTCTAGAAATGCCAAGTTATAAAAGTTTCAACCAAAATTAGGTAAAACACAATTAATCATAATGTCACTTCTTGAAAGGGTTCAACTACAGGGGCATGATGAGCCCCTTCTTGTTTTAGGACGAGGATAGTAAAACCACAATTGCATCAAATGGATATCTCACCATGCTGAGAAAGGTTTGGAGAAGTTTGGGAGGAAGGAGCTGTTATGCTGTTATGTTTGGTTCCAGTGGGATGAAGCTACAACCCACAAGTCAAGCGTGGTCCTTGTATGGATGCAAGAGAGGTTTGAGGAGCGGCTTGTAAGCCAGAAGTTTATAGATAAATGGTCCCTACATTCCCCCCAGTTTGAACCCCTTCAGTAATTACTTTTGGGTGGTTTTTGTTTGTTTGCTTGTTGGTGTTTGTTTTTGTTTTTTACAGACAGAGTTCATGGAAAGAACCCACAAACAATCAAAGAGTTGCAACTCAGTGCTGAACAGGACGTCCAAAGAATCGACCCAGAAACATGCCAATGGGTTATTCAAAATTTCCAGTGGTGTATTGGAGCTAGTATGGAGAAAAATTGTCAAAGCCTGGAGTTTTAAATAGCCATCACCTCCCTGGGTTTATTTTAAATATAAATGTTGCACACATTTATTAATCAATGCAGAAAGGGTGACTTTGAAAAAAAAACCCAACCCAGTATGGTTTTTTTTTTTTAGAAGTTACAAGTTTTGCCTTTCACTGAAGTGTGATAGAATTTATTAAAACTTGTCATTTTTCGAACTAGTAGGCTGATTATTTTGAATTAACAAATGTAATGTCGCCCTAGTTGAATTTTATTTTTTATTGCCCCTTTTAACTGGTCCTCCTTTTAAAAAATCGGTATTTTAGGACGGTTTCTACGGCACTTGTAATGCAAATAGATTACTTATGCACCGAAGATATGAGGCATCACTAGAGACACACAGAGAAAAGGAGGTGGAAAGATGAGGATGACTCATGTTTGAAAATAATGAAAGAAGGAGAAAACCATACTGGAACACCCGCCAACTACTAACTCTCGAAGACTTCGTCTAATCACGCTATCCAAAGCATCTCAGGCAGCATGGCTCTGCAGGTTTTGACTTAAACCAGTTCAGTGTCTTATTAGGTTCCTGCTTATGTAAGTGCTTCGATTCAGGTCAATTATGGACTTTGTCTCAGCCCAGTAATCGCTTTGTACACAATGGGTTTTTTCGGACAAAAGGACACGAAAGGACATTGATAACATTTACATGGCGGTAAACGTCTGGATGAGCTAAAAGGCCGAAACATCCAAGGAAACTGATACTTTAGTAGATTCAAAATGAACTATTGTTGTTTTGTTCCCTGCTTAGAGGGGTAGGGCGAAGCCTGCTTCTTATATTATAATCATATTTGCAAGTTCTCTGCAAAATGTCGCAGACAAAGCCTGCAGGCATTTTCAATCTTGACCAACTGGTTCAATTTCGCGAGGAGTCTAGATTGTTTGTTTCGTCTTTTGTGAGTAGCTTTAAAAAAATCGGATATCAGTTTAGAGAACTAGCAGGTGCTTTGCATAACAACAACAACCACACAACAACAACAACAACAACAACAACAACAAGAACAAGTAATACCATGGCAATCCTCTTTTGTCCGTGTAGTATCTCACTCCTATATCCTCGCTGTCGTCTGGCAGACGTTTGAACTGGACGGAGATAAACAACCAAAACAAATATAATATGTCAGCAGGGCATTTTGAGAAAAAAAAACTATCGAAAATCTTCAAGCTCTCTAGTTGCAACTTTCATCTGAAGTTGGCATGGCTGCAACAAGTTAACGTTCTTGGAAGGAAATGAGACTATGAAAGCCAATTTTTCAGGCAGTGCCCGTGACCTTTTTGTTAGTTCGTTTGTATATCTGTGAATGTGTATTTTTTAAAAAAATTTCGTCTGTTTGACTGCATACATGACTGTTTTCTCCCCCCCCCCCCCCTTTTTCCCTCTCCCCCCCCCCCCCCCCCTTACGCTCCTTCCCGTGTCTCGTTCCCCGTGTCTGTCTCTCTCAGTTTCATTCCTATCATCTGAATCCCCTTCATCTCCCACTTTCACTAAAACACATACAGACACAAGTGATCTTTATGGAGGTGTCATCTTTCCCTCGAAGGCATCTCGAGGTTGAAGTGCAATGATTAACCATCCACTTGGGTTGTCAACTGTTCTGTTGCACTGATCTAACGGCAATGTTGTCAGTCTTTTGTAGTCCCTGCCTTCCTGCTGCCTTCGTCCCTTTTAGCTTGCCTTCTAATGTTTCTATTATTTGAAGTGTGTTATGTATCTTTATGGGGACAAATTATTGCAGCTTTTTAGCTTTGATATAAGCATACTCACGCTCTCGATTAAGTATAATTATATAAATTTACACGTATCTACAAACCTTTTCTGACAAAATATCTTCACACAGTTTGTTTTCTGCTAGACCCAAGTCCACGTAGCCCTGAAAAAAAGACATACACATTTTTACATTTTGTCATATGGAACCGGACAGATTAATTAGATGAGCTTTATGCATCCATTTTATTTTAATATACTGGGTGATCCAAAAAAACCTTTACAACTTGTTTTATAAACATCTTCCTCCACACTAAAGTTTTGCGTTTCAGATTTGAACATAACGTTTGGAAGCCAAAAGGAATTTGTCTGATATTATTTTAGATAAGTCCATTGAATGGTTTAGCTCTATATGGCGCATTAAAAAACCAAACCATTTTCAACCATGTCGCCATTTTCATAGCATGACGCACCAGTTTGCATTAGGATTACCACTAAACGTTGCAACAATCGCGCCATATTGCAAGCTACAGCATTCTAACAAGTCAACAAAAGTCTGCGGATATCATTTTCCCCAAATTTCGTTTGCCTGCTTAGATCACGGTTACGTTTAGTAAAGAGCAGAGAGATTTTTGCATTGAAAATTACCTCTCCACAAACTCACCATCCCTGACATTTCGTAAATTCTGCTCACGGCATGGAGAGAATGCTTAGGTGCCCTCAAGACCTTTGGCGTCATGAGTAGAGAAGTTTCGTCAGTTTGGATCTATAGCAAATCACAACTAAAAAGTTCTGTACAAAATGACCACTTCAGGTTGAACTCACACCATGCGCAGCCCTTTAAACGTCACCAGAGTGTAGATTTCAGTAGCTAAGTCCCATGAGACGTCTGTCCGTAGATAATCTGCAGCTAGGACTTTCCTACACACCAACATCTGCATTCTCATGGCAGATCTTAACCTTCGACTATACCATGTTCATCTTCGCTAGGCCGAAATGACATGGATCTGAGCATAGCAATGTGTTCATGATTCCTCGATTGTCTTGTAAAGAGGGATCATTTTCCCGATGACCTTCGGTTTAGTGCAAAGCCCATTTTCACCCTGCGGGATATGTTAACTCCAAAAATGCTGTCTATTGGGAACCCCACTCTATTGTCTCCATAAGCCACTTCTTACTGAACATGTACAGTGTATGTGGCTTTAAAAACTCATGGTTTAGCAGGTCCTTGTGTTAGGGCGCCACTGAACATTTCGAACGACGCATTAAAAACGTGTCCAAAGGAGGGAATGTGGAGCACTGCTTCTTGGAATTTCAGAATGAAATCATTAGGTTTTTTAAACTCTGTAAAAGAAATTAGATATTGTTTAAATGTCATAGGGAAGGAATATTAACGTCAAAGAGAAATTAAAGAAAAAGGCCAACTAATCTTTTCACGACTTCCTGTACAAGATTTTTAAACATTGGTGAACTTTGCGTTTTTGGGTGCTTTTTTCTTTTAGCCGTTTCCTTTTTCAAAACAAGTTTCTTCTTTGTGGATTTTATATCAAATAAATTCCTGTTGAATGAATTATGTTTGTTCGAAATTGCAGCATTCTAGAACAATTTTTGGGCGAGATATTCAGAAAAAAGTTGTAAAGTTTTTTTTGGATCACCCTGTATTTGCATCTATATTTCAATAATTAGTTCCATTTGTTCCTTCGGTTAGCAGGTTCTTTTGATTCTATATTGCTTTTCCATTTATAAAATCAAATACATGTACACGTACTAGCGTGTATCGCGAAACAGAGTATTTTCTGCTCCTCCAAACTATTAATTTCTATCTTCGTCTTTCTGTTGGGACATTGTATTCCTCTAAGTACGGGTGGGCCCTGACAAGCAGTATCTATACACGCTGTTTAAATGATTTAAAGTGTGTCGTAAGGGGTGTAAAAACACTTATATTATATTTTTTTAAAAACCCAAAACTTCACAGTGTTAGGCCAATGATGATAGTTTTACAATCAAACTGTCTCCGGGTTTCAAGACCTTTGTTAGGGAATTGTGGGAATCTCTTAACGTTCAAAGGTATCCTACTTTAATGTCGGACTAGCGAATACATAAAAGATCAAAAGTGGAATTTGCCTACATATTGATTATCTTTGTTGCACCCCCCCC
>NW_004797743.1:417192-419731 GCF_000002075.1 Aplysia californica
GATGTGATTAACAAATTATATGCAATAAAATTCAGTAAGACGGTTATTGGTATATTTCATTATTCAATGTGTTGCATGAAACCTCAAGATTGCGGATTTCTTGGCACGACGAATGTTTTTTAAATTGAAGCAGAGAGATATCACATACATCTCTTACATCTGGTTAGCCTAAGTGACAAAAGCCAGTTTTCTTTCTTTTGGGGTGGAACGACCTCGACTTAGCTGGGCAGGCAGACGAGATGAAAAAGACGATTTTCTTTTTTTTTGTTTTGCAGAACATTTGTCTTCATGTTTTTAGAGCTAATTTTCACCATGAGACATGGTGCATTCCCTGCGGTACAAACTGTCAAAATAACGAAGATATGGAATTGGGGGGAAGAGGTGAGGATACAGAATATCTTTTTTTTAAAAACGACCCGCGACTACAAAATCAATAATGATGATGATGATGATGATGATGATGATGATGATGATGATGATGATGATGATAATGATAAAGAACCACAAATACCTGCACGTTGTCTGTAGGATGAAACCTGTCCTCCCAAACCTTGGCCATGTGCACGAGCGCCTCATGGGGAGTTCCCACAGACTCAGTCGCCCTTCTAGACAAACATCCATTACTGCTGTTCTTGCTGAGCCGACCTTCACCTTGGGCCAAGTTTGCTTGAGTGCCGCGATGAAGGCCAAAGCCATTGGTGTAGCTACTGGGCGGGATAATGCTGATGCCAAGATTAGAGCCAATTCCTGCCTCGCCATTTTGTTCCACTTTGTTCTCACAATACTTCTCTTTGCCTCGGATACTTTGCTCATGTGGAGCTTTGATTTGATCTGCAGAAGGTGGGATTTTGTTGCTGCCGCAACTAGTCAGACTTTTCAACCACTTGTCCTTGAAAATGAAATGGAGACAAGAAAATTTTTAACCAGGGAGGAGGATAAAACAGAGGAAAAAGTAGTTCAAAAGACCACCCCTTCCAACTCTTTATCAAATCCGGCATACTCTTAAAAATCAAGATATTTTGCCAGTCTCTTTCCTCACGATTTTCTTCTTTGTGTCCCTCTGTTAGATCTCAAGGATAGTCGACTACTGTTTTTTCGACCTGCAGTGCAACTGATAGAAAAAAAACCCAACATTAGTGTGATATAATACGACCTCCCTCCCCCCTCCCTAATCCCCCCCCCCCAAAAAAAACAACAACCATGGGTATGATATACTGTATTACCCCCATCCCCAGGTCTCTTACACACACACACACACACACACACACACACACACACACACACACAAACACACACACACACACAAACATACACACATTTACACCTTTAACCCCCCCCCCCTCTCAGAAACATGCTATAAACTTACTCGGAGCTACATTTTTTATCGTACTATATTACTTCTATTATCCCGACCCCCGCCGACCGGATGGGATGCATGATGGTGGTGGTACAGGGTGGGCGAAAGGTGAATAGTCCATAGTGTGAGTGAGGGGATGTAGGAAGCAGACTACAGGCTTTTTTGAATTTCCCCATTTTTAAAGAGGAACAAACCCACCATCCCCCCCCCCCCACAGTTTCCCTTCCCAGTGCCATTGCTTAAACGGCACTTCTCATGTGAAAAAGCGGATATTTTCCTCTGTGTATGTCTCTTGCGAGCCGAGTCAGGTAAAAATATAGAGGGCAAACGTAGACCAAGAGCAACTTATTTAGAAAAACTGTTAGTTGACGGAGAAAAGAAATAAATGATAAATCATGATCGTCTCTATGTCTGTTTCAGACCTGGTGTATGTTTATGATGATAATGATGAGCAAAACTCGGTCTCGTTCTGTTCCGCATAATTTGTATTCTAATAACGAACCAATTCGTGCTGTACTGTACCACTGTACCATTGCGTTACTGCAACGATAATCCGTAAACAGTGCTTACGGCGTTTCTATGTCATCTTGATGACACCTTAAAGGATGTTGTTTTTTGTTTTTTTAAAATGCAGCCTTGCTATGAGATGCTGTTGGCACGCCAATACACGCAGGCAGTCTACTTCCTTGATTTTAACATTCCCTTAATTGCGTTTTGAGACCATAGTGTCTTCGTGTCAATGCTCTTACTTTCTGACATTTGTTTTTGGTGGGAGACGTTGTTTACCCTATCCGTATGCCCTGCGGTCATTTTGTACCCCCGGAGTTGTATTCTTCACATTTTAGAATACTTCTAGTACGAAGATCTCTTTGAAACTTCAGTATTTCTCAAAAAATCATTTTGATAGACTGCTTTGCTAAGAGTACGAATCGGATTAACGAGTAAATTTCCTCATTGAAAGTGGTGGCACAGAGTTCCCCTCGTCGTATGGATACGATAGTAAAACACGACGTACGGACAGGGTTAAATTTATCATGCAGGTAACGTGAGGCCAAAAAGAAAAACTATTAAGTGTTATGAATAGAAATGGAGGGTGTTGGTGGGGTGGGGGGTGGGGGGCTTTTTGTGTTCGTGTGCGCGCGCGTGTGTGTGTGGAGGGTGGGGGGGTGGGGGGGGGAGCTG
>NW_004797743.1:419831-425060 GCF_000002075.1 Aplysia californica
TGACGTCTCTTCTTTTAATCTACAGACTTGTTTCACAACATCCGGGATAGTGGGCTCATTAGTAATTCTGGTTCTTTATATAGCACGCCATTTGAATAAATTTGGAGCCAAACTAAAGGGCAAGGTGAACGGTTCGTACTCGACTATTGACTGCCTATAGTGCGGTCCAAAATGTATGGGGCAGCTTATCCTCAATAAAGTCAGGGTGATCCAAAAAAACCTTTACAACTTGTTTTGTAAATATCTTCCTCCATTCAGAAGTTTTGCGTTTCAGATTTGAACATAACGTTTGGAAGCCAAAAGGAATTTGTCTGATATGTATTTCAGATAAGTCCATTGAATGGTTTTGCTCTATATAGCGCATAAAAAAACCAACCCGTTTTCAACCTTGTCGCCATTTTCATAGCATGGCGCACCAGTTCACATTAGGCCTACCACTAAAAATTGCAACAATCGCGCCATATTGCAAGCTACAGCAGTCTAACAAGTCAACAGACGTCTGCAGATATTATTTTTCCTAAATTTTGTTTACCTGCTGAGATCATGGCTACGTTTAGTAAAGAGCAGAGAGCTTTTTGTATTGAACATTACCTCTCCACAAACTCACGATCCCTGACATTTCGTATGTTCTGCACACGGCATGGAGAGAATGCTTAGGTGCCCTCAAGACCTTTGGCGTCATGAGTAGAGAAGTTCCGTCAGTTACTCAGTCTAGAGGCCAAACAGAGAATATCGGTATACGAGAAGCCTTTCTGCGAGATGACGATTACATTATGCTCACTAAACAGTTGTAAATCAACTGAAACACTGCATACAATACCGTACGCCTAGCGATCGAAACTGACGATACTATTGAAAATAGATTTGGGAAAGTAACCACGGAAACAAAAAAATTAACTGGTTTCAATAGTAAAGGATTGAACCAGTTCATATTGCATGGTCTGAATTCAGTATGTGTAGAATGAATGCAACTAGGTTATAATAGGGGTAAATTTAGCTGCACGAACGCAACCAGATAACGTTGCAAAAATTCAGCAGAGGGAATGCATCTAAACAACTTAAAGGCACGATTTGTCTGATTAGAATAATGTAGACGTAATCGAGTGACAGCCAACAGTAATAAATTACAGATATATGAACGACCCAATTCAAGGTTCCTGTACACGTGCATAAGGATATGGCCCCAAACCTCCTAACCCGTCAAATCTGTTGCGTGTGTGGCCAATTTCATGAGGCCGGGCTTGAGGCCCAGTCCGGGTTCAGAGTCCGCCACATAATTTCCCACCGGGTCTGTGGTAAGCGGGAGTAATAGGGTAAAAAGCAAATCTCACTTCTTAAAACTTATATTTTACTTTAGAGCTGTTGTCAGAATCAAATTTACCATTCCTTTCATATTTAATGCAATGCCGGTTTGAGATTTAAAACATTCCCTTATTCACTTAGTAAGCAAGACAGGGGAGAGGTAGACCTTCGATACATCTCTCCACTCGAGTTTCCTACCTATGTAATGTGTTGTGGCTAATTAATTCCCACAGCAGCCTGCTAGTTTCAAGCTGTTTGAAATATGTCTGCTCTTTTTAAAAAATGCTTTCATAGTCTACAGCAGTGGTTTTCAAAGTGGGCGTTACCGCCCCCAAGGGGGCGGTGGCGACAGTTTGGGGGGCGCTGTAGCGAAATTGGGCGATTGGGGGGCGCTAGTGAGCGTCAATGGGGCGGTGTGAAATTTTCGTGAAATGCAAAACAAAACAAAAAGTAAAAAGAAAAAGAAGCCACACACACAAAAAAAACTTATACATGTAACATTTAAAGAAAGCTTAGGCATAGTTTACAATACTATTTAAAACTAAGAACTTTCTTTCCCAGTTACAAAGCCCATCAAAAGAGGATTCATCCCGACAAATCTGACAAAGATCTGACATACTTCAAAACCCTAAAGATCAATTTTCAGAAACTAATAACGGTTAAATCGATGTTTGCAGCCAGCGTCGATCAAGCAGATGAAGGCTTACGAGCAACGTTATCATTTATTACTGCTAATTGCAAAGGCAGGCAAATCCCATACTATTGGTCAGGACCTCATGATTACTACCTGTGATCAGAGAGGTGGTTAGCACAGTCCCGCACCGTGCCCCGATGCCTGTGTTGAAAGTTCTCCCACTAGGTGACAATACCGTTCAAAAACATATTGATGAGATGTCAGCATATTATGTCGAGGAATCATTGTGCAAAAGGCTTAAGTTTAAAGGACGTGAGTTCAGTCTTCATCTGGATATCGGTTCATAGAGGGTGAGGAAATAATACAAGAATTGTTATATGCGAAAATGTTGGAAACATACCAAAGGCAAGTCCATTTTCAAAGTGGTCCAAATTTTTTTTCCAGGAGAAACAGATCCCTGTGACTAATGTAGTTGCCTGTGCAACAGATGGGGCACCGTTGATGACAGGTCGTTACCGTGGATTTACGAACTTCTTGAAGAAATCAGTCACTGTAGTACTTACCGTTCACTGTGTTATTCACAGACTGAATTTGGTGGCAAAAAACCTGAGTGACAGCCTGCATTACACACAAGGTTCGTCCATAGAGCATATAATATATATTTTTATGTTCTGCAAAGGAGATATTTGATATACAAGCCACAGACCACTTTATTGCAGCACGTTGTAGGGAGAAAACGTTTCATAAAGATAATGCCAATCTGTTTTCATACCAATGATCACTGATTTTCTTGCGATTTTTTTTCTTTATAAAATGTAATACGTGATAATACATGTATTACTTTTATTGATGTAAATGACCCTGGCCTTTTAATACCGACGACAACTAAATGTATAAAATTACAGCATTGTGTTCTCAATGCACTTGCATAATACTGAGGACAAAATGTCTTTTAATATCCTTCGTACCTGTACACGCATAACTTATAATCTATAAAGTGACCCAAGTAATGTTTCTATTCAGAACCAAATCATTAGAATTTAGGCACGTTCTTTTGTACCTTGCTGTTTGAGCTCTCTCTATATTTGTGATTGTGTGCATATCGCTATGTCAGATTGATGGGTGGGGAGGAGTAGGGGGCGCTGGGACTCGGCTGGGTGAAAAAGGGGGCGGTGGGCGAAAAAAGTTTGAAAACCACTGATCTAGATCTAGTAGGCAGTTTAGTGAACGTGCACGCGGTAGGGCGAATCGGCCTCGATTAGCCCGTAGACTTTTGTGATCGGCCACGAAGCCTCGTGTTTTGATGGGTCTAAACAACTCCAGTGTTAATCGCACTGCCACATCCGACAGGCCTACATCTTTTTAAAAGGAAAAGAAAGATCATCAAAATGGTTGAATTCGTGTGAAAATCGATTCGGTAGAACTGGAACTATTAAAATTTGCTTCTGAAAACAAGGCAATTTTTATAACGTGATGAAATAAAAACTACTGGTTGTGTTATTCTGTATAAATTATGAAACTCCAGGACGTATTATTATTCAACATCATTTGAGGCCTGAGCTGTACAGGTTGAAGTTTTCACAACACTAATAGATATAGGGCTTTCCGTAAAAAATATATCTACAAAAGCCGACCAACAAATCGACCGGTCAGCGACCCGGGCACCCCGCTCTCCCCTGCACACTGTGATAACGTGTTGCTTCGGTATCGCATTATTCAACTATTAACACGTGCGGCTATGGCAATTGGGATGAACTGACTGACAAAACAATTCACAGTTTTGTTTTTATTTTACCATATATTTGGCTTCAATAGTGCAGGTCATGATAGCTAGATCTAGATTCCCTGTCTAAAATCAGTAGTAGCAGGCCTATGCTTGAAGCAGCCAGAGAGCCTACAACTGCTAGATCTAGATCTAACTTATTGCTCTGCCTTTGGGCTTTGGAATTGAAATTAAACGAATTGCACAGTTCTAGTTAATTTTAGATTCAGCAACTAACTGTATTTCCAGAGTTAATATAACAAATCTCACCATAACAATCACTTTTACTTTTATTAGAATAATTAGATCCAACTTTTTTTTTTAAATCTGTTTTGCGCAAACTTGAGATTTTCTCTACTTGTAGAGCACAGAATTTACATTGTAATGTAAACCTCTGCTCAGTCTTTTAGTATATAATAACATACACACACACACACACACACACACACATATATATATATATATATATATATATATATATATATATATATATATATATATATATATATATATATATATATATATATATATATATAGATCTATATAATCATTTTATGTTATTTTCTGGATATTTTTGAAACTTTTTTAAAAACATGTCATAAAATCAAATTGTGCCATTTTCTTCGATAAGAATAGCATTAGCAGTGGACTTTTTAGACAGCGAGTCTCTGATTCAATATATTTTTTAAATATGCTAATCAATGAAATTGCAAATTTATAATAGTACAGTCCTGTACAGGAGGTGGACTCCGGGGTCTGCATAGCGATACTAGGAGGTTGTGAACCCCGGAGTCACCGCAGTGAAATAAGGTTTGGTTTAAGTTTAGGTAAGGATTGGTGGACCCCGGGGTCAACGTAGCGATAAATAAGCAGGTTTAAGGTGGACCCCGGGGCCCGGGGTCTACCTAGCGAAATACTAGTTTTTAGGACAGGTGGACTCCGGGGTCACCGTAGTGAAATAAGTAGGTTTCTTTACAGATTGGTGGACCCCGAGGTCACCGTAGAGAAATAAGTAGGTTTAATTTTAAAAGGATTGGTGGACCCCGGAGTCACCATAGCCGTAGAGGAATAAGAAGGTTTAACTAAGGATTGGTGGACCCCCGGGACACCTTGATTAAACCTACTTATTTCACTACGTTGACCCCAGGGTCCACCAATCCTTAATTAAACCTAGATCTACTGATTTCACTACGTTGACCACGGGCTCCGCCAGTCCTACTATAAAATAAACTGAGATCTACTTATTTCACTATGTTGACCCCAGGGTCCACCGATCCTTAGTTAAACCTAGATCTACTTATTTCACTACACTGACTCCGGGGTTCACATCCTAAACCTAGCATTTTGTTGGGTAGACCACGGGGTCCACCTATCCTTTTGGCTAGCTAGACCCCGTGGTCTGCCTATTCACTTCCTTGATAATAACTGAAAACAATACATATGCCAGTTGTCATGAATAGTGAAGAAAAATGTGGGAAAAAAGATAATGAGGTAGACTATAATTTGTCAAAAAAATTGCAAGTGCAAGTGA
>NW_004797743.1:426484-429410 GCF_000002075.1 Aplysia californica
GGTGTATTGTATTGTTTGGTTGATTTTTCTCCGAAGCATTGTCTGAGGTTACTCCTTGGTAAACTGAAATGTGGTATGGCTTCATTTTCAAATCTTGCTTTAGATTCCGTTTGTCGGTGACTTTGATAAACCTAGTATAACTCAACATCCCCGAACAGACAGCTTTTGTATTTTCTTCATTTCACACAGTTTTGTTAATGCTTGCACTATTTCTGAATGGCTTACTGACAGACGTTCTCCCAACCCAACTTAAAATGTTCATATCACCCCCAAATTGCTCTTTCAGAAGGTGCACAAGATTGAGATCTGGGATCAATTCTTACTCCCCGCAATAACACTCTAAAATGTTTTCCTGCGGACTTGAATTCACCGTATTTTCTATTTCTGAACGCATAAGGCTTTTTCTGGGCTGCTCCAATATATGGCTGATGCAGCGATGCTCGTCTGACCAGTTCAAAGTTGTTTATAGCTTATGGCATCCGGATAAACAAACAAAATTTCTTTCAAATTTGGTGCAGATCCGCGCAAACTTAGAGAAATTATGAAATTAATATTATTTGTTTTCTCGCTGTCATCGAGTCTGGGACAGTTAGGTAGATTTGAGGCAAACTGAGAAGCCACAGAGAGGGGTTTTCTTTTTTTATAATTCTTTACACAGACTTTAATATGCTGACTGAAGTAATCCCATTAGGGGCTAGCTTGGACCCCTCCCCCCCCCTCATTTGTACTCTTTTGTTTTAGTGGGTGTTTTACGGCGTTCGCAACTGCATAAGGTCGTATGAGCACGCGGGACACATTAAACATTTTTAGTTTTGTAGGAATTAGTTTTGAACTTTGCTCGGATGGCGGCCGACGCCTACTCTTATCGATTTTGAACCACTAAGGGATCTTTGACGGGTGCAGTTTGCACACAGGACCTCCGAAATTTTGCCCTTATCCGAGAAGGCTATGTGTTAGATCTTACCTTCCCTAAGATCAGGGATGTGGCCGAAAGACAACAGTAAGAAGGAGCCAAGGAGTTGCTGTAGAAAGACTGCAGAAAGAGTCAGGAGCCCAGCGGAGGGGCAAAGGGGGGTGGGGGGTTAGGGCAGAAAGTGGAGACTGAAGTAGACGACAGAACGTGGTTTTGATTGATTTTTTATATTTTTTTTTTTATTGAGTAGGTGTTTTACGGCACTATCGACTCAATTTTGGTCATGTAAGTGCCAACAGAACATGGTCTGAGAGCAGGAAAGGAGGTGAAAGGAGACAATTTTAGAGCCAATCCTGGACCTTCTATCGAATGAGAGGCGAAAACCGTAACCTTTCGACCACGAAAGCCCGCAAGATGTCTTTAAAGCCCCATTTTGAAACAAATTTGACTTCAAGTTTTTGAAAAAATCACTAATTAAGTTTCTCATTACTTCACTCTTTTTTATATAAACTTGAGAGGACTGCATTTGATAATTTTTGAAATAGTTATGAAGGTTTCAAAACAAGTGGCCTAAGTAGCCCCAGGTTACGGTACATGTTTTCTTAAAAAAGCAAAATACGGGAATAAAGTTGGCTTGAAAAGGTCAAGGAGAAAGTAAGAAAGATAATTCTATACAGAAGCAACAGTCTCATATATCTATTAGTATAGCAAAGATATAGAAACTGATTTAAAAGTATCATCCAAACGTCCACCTTCGCAAAGTAGAAGTGATCACAAAAATATTCGCAGATAATATAGCAATAACGTCAAAGATGACATTGCAGCAAAGACAGCAAAATTGTTAAAAGACTTAATTAACAACAACAGTGGTAGGAAAGAAAACAATCAACAAAATGCGCAACCATAACAAGGACGGGAATAATGACACCATCAATGACAGCAAGAACAAGAACAAGAACTTCAACTATAACAAAATAACAGCCGCCATAACAAACCCAATAATGAGGATATCACCAATAGCAAGACAAAAACAGTACTAATAATAGCAGTAACGAGATGGGTTATAGTAACAAAACAGTAACAAAAACAATAATAACCATCTGTTGAATGGATTGACGCACATCTGTACAATAACGACCATTTTGCGCTGGGGACAGCAAGAAAGACAAACAGAAAAAAGAGAAAAGAAAAGAAGTAGGACCTATTAGTGTCGCCCTCCAACAACTCACCTATAAGCAAAAATGAGGACAACAACAATGTCAACTACAACAACAACAACAACAACAACAACAACAACAGCAACAGCAACAATACTATTACTAATGATATCCAAGTTACGATAAAGATCTTTTGGCATTGCTGGTCCATAAACCGAAACACCCTCCCACAAAAATTGAGAGAAATAGAAGCTACTTAGTCGTATTACTATTATCATTTTTATTGTCGTCATCATTTCCCTTTTTTAATATCATTGTCATTACCATTTCATTATCATTTCATTATCATTTCATCATCATCACCCCCATCACTGTCATTATCATCAACATTATCATTATCATTATCATTATCATTACTGTTATCATTACTGAAAGCAACAACAGAAATAACAACAGCAGCAACAAAAAGTACACCCTACCATTCTCCTTGCCAAAGTCCACAATCATCCACGAAAGAAAAGCCCCTCTTAAGTCTCACAGTCTCTCCCTCTGTCTCTCTCTGTCTCCTGTTTCTTGAACTTCGACGTGACAAACTCACCAATCTAAGTAACTAGTAACTAATGAACACACAGAATAATTCCTTCTTATATATGGCATATATCTCCAAGTGCATCTGCTCTAATGTTATGACACCTGTTTGAGGAGACCGAAGAAAAGTTTCTGGAGACTGGAGCTAAAGGTTAATGTGGTTTCTCGGCCTACCGAGACCAGTAATGCAACCTCATTGGCTAAGCTAAACTAATGACGTGGCGAAATGTGTTCATAATATTATAGTATAACGTTTCATATATATATA
>NW_004797743.1:431019-445803 GCF_000002075.1 Aplysia californica
AGAGAGAGAGAGAGAGAGAGAGAGAGAAAGTGAAAAAGATAGAGAGAGAGAGAGAGAATCAGTGAGGGAGAAGCACAAAGAGGCAGAAAGACATACACAGAGTATGATAGAGGCAGACTCACGCTCGCACACTCTCAAACACACTTATCGGACCTGGCGCGCACAATCTCAAAAGCATAGGTATACACACGAAGGCAAACAAACACACGAACATCGCCTTCCTCCCACGCACATACATACACATGCACACACATACACATACTCTCTCTCTCTTTCTCTCTGTCCCTCTATCTCTCTCTCTCTCTCTCTCTCTCTCTCTCTCTCTCTCTCTCTCGCACACACACACATACTCAGAGAGAGAGAGAGAGAGAGAGAGAGAGAGAGAGAGAGAGAGAGAGAGAGAGGCTCCAACACATTCTGTGTTTTCTTTGAGATTGATCAACAGTCTAGAAATGGTGAAGTTTTATCTGTCTTTTCAATAGTTCACTGGGCAGACATCATATCAGCTGTGTTCCAACTAAAACTAAAACTAAAACGTCCATTTAAAAAAAGTCTACGTTAAGGGCAAACTCATTCGGGTCGCCCTCTTAGCCTCGGTACTCGCATAGACGAGAAAGTGGCACAAGTGTAAATGTATAATGTAAATAACACCGGAAACGCCAGTAAAGTGTCTCAGCACTGAATTGATTATTTCCCATACCTAAGTTTACAGTATACTGAATGATTAGCCGTGATCAGCATTAAGCGGACGAAAACTTGTGGGGCGAGCGGACAGCAGGAGATCTTTAGAGGAAGAACCCCCTTCAACTTATAGTGTTACGGCCCTAACTACCTTGTCCTTATTATAATTGACTAGGGTTGCTAGCCCCCCCTGCTAATCTTTCCCAGCGTCACCTGTCTTTCCAGGCGTCCTCTATTCGTTCGTGGACATCAATAAGTCTATACCTGATAGAATAGGCATTCAGTCTGTTCCTGAATGTCAATGGATTTATCATGTGCCTTGAAGAGACTGAGAATGTGCTAGTGATTTTTTTAAAGCACAATGAAGATGAATCCTTCTAATCGTTTTGTTCAGCTACAAAGTCCTTTAAAAAAAAATCTGGATGGGTATGTTGATTTTTTAAACAGCATTTTTAAAAAAATGATGTACTGAGCTATCTCTGTTTCGCCAAGACATGATAAAATTGTTGAGGAGAATACTTGGTCAGCCTGAAGGAACACAACCGGCTGGATACACTGAAAGCAACAACATGGATGGCAATGAGTGTCAGTGATACAGCTTTTCGGTACTTGGAAACGCTTTCCAAATTCTGGAAAACTTTGCGTCTCTTCCGTTGAACTGAAGGAAAAAATTATTAATGGTTCTGGCAGCAAGACGCTAACCCTCATACTGTAATACAGCAGCGAGTTTGTCTGTTCGTTTGTTTGTTTGGTGTTGGTGTTTTGGGGTGGGGGGGGGGGGCGGGGGTGTTTGTTTTTTTTATTTTATTTTTTTTTGGCGAGGAAGTCATCAGTCGCCTTTCGGCTCACGTGATTATGTTTGGGCCCCCAAAACGGCAGGATTTTTGTCTTTGGGGTGACCTAAAGGACCATTTGAGTGCACAGAAGTTTGAGAATCTTCGGCAATCTTAAAGATGTTGTGTCAAGCCATGCCATGCCTGACGCAGTCATATATACACTATTGTTATCGAGTGGTCGATAACTGTTTGTTTGTTTGTTTGTTTTTGTAAAGTGTTTTACGGTCCTCGCAACTGCATAAGGTCATATGAGCGCGCGGGACACACCTAATATTTTCAGTTGGTAGGAAATTTTGAATTTTGCCCGGGTGGCGGCCGAAGCCTACTCTTATCGATTTTAGACCACCAAGGGATCTTTAACGTGCGCAACTTGCATACGGGCCCTCCGATATTTTTCGCCCTTGTCCGAGTAGGCTAGGTGTAGATCTTTCCTACCAGAAGATCAGGGGTGTGGCTGAAAGACAGCAGTAAGAGGAAGCGAAGGAGTAGCAGTAGAAAGGCTGCAGAAAGAATCAGGAGCCCAGAGGAAGGGGCAAAGGAGGTGAGGAGGTGGGGGCAGAAAGAGGACACGAATGCTGACGACAGAACATTGCTAGAGAGCAGGAAAGGAGGTGAAAGGAGACAAATTTAGAGAAGAAAATTTTTCGGTCGCTACCCGGATTCGAACCCGGGACCTTTTGAATGAGAGGCCAACACCTTAACCTCTAGGCCACGAGAGCCCCCTCGATAACTGTGTCTTTAGTGCTAAAGAATGTTTTTCTCACAACGGACGACACATTGATTTGTTTGCACGAAGTAAGACGTGACTGCTAAGGATTGCATTGCCACCTCGGTGTTTCATGCTTCAAATATTGATTTTATTCATTGTACATAATCACCTATAATTGTGAACATGTTTGTGATTACATTTTCGTTGAGTTTATCTTTTATCGTTGATTAATTGGCAGATATATTTCTTGAAACACCTGGAGTATTATGTTTTGGAGGCTTCTATTATTCCTGTGGGTGTTTTATTTACTGTTTATAACATCTGTTGCCCTAGATCGAAGAGCAAATAAGATGCCTTTTTGTAAGTCTAGAATATGCTCCCTAACCCCCTTCCATTTTTTAAAGACTCACAAGCGAACACAAAGAGCCACTTACTTAAATCCACTCGGATTCCAAGCCTAAATTGGAAATTGAACCGTCCGTATTTCTTTTTTCTCATAGAAGAATGTATCGAGCTGAGGTTCTTTGATCTTCTATCGACAGAAAGTTCCCGCTCTTGGTGTATTCTTATTATTGTACAAACTATTCATAAAGATGTAGGTAACGCACATATGGCTACTCTGAAATACATTGTAATGCTGTATAAATAAGGAGATCTGTTGGAAAAAGTCTTGTCATTTTTTCTTCCATATGGTAAGTTGTTTATTATTATTAGGTATATATGATATGTGTGTGAAGTGGGGTTGGATTTGGGGGGGGGGGGATAATTAGACTGTCAACAAGGTCAGGGAAACATAGAACGAACATAGATTATAGTAGGTGCTTGTAATATTCATGCTTTTTGGTAATGGTGTGTTACACCAGTGGGGTTCCTTTTTCGCGTGTGTTTGAATTACGTGAGAGATTGTATATCTTGGCGTTTAGTTTACGCCACACTTTTATCATTCGGCACCTAGAGAAAATGATTCCCAAGATGTCTAAAAAACTATAAGACTCGGACAAAGTAACAAGTATTTTTTATTACGTTTTGCCCGTTTCTATTTCTGCATCACTAGCCACCACCACCCCCCCCCCTCCTCTCTCTCTCTCTCTCTCTTTCTCTCCCTTCCTCTCTTCTATTCTCTCTCTGTGATCTGTGTGTCTCTCTCTTTCTCTCTCCCTCCCTCTCTGTGTCTCTCTCTTTATTTCTCTCTCTCTATCTATCTATATCTCTCTCTATTCCTCTCATACTCTTTCTCTCATGCTCTTTCTATCTTTCTCTCACTTGCTCTGTCTTTTTGTTATCTCTTAAACCCACTCACTCATATATTTATTTACCTCCATCCTTCCTCCGTCATTGTACATGTACATGTATTGGTAATTGGTGTAAAATGTAAAAAAAAAATCCCAAGGGGATTGTATTTGTTTCTCTGTTTTTATTTAGCAGGTACGAGCTAGACTGTCATCAATATGGTCACGATTGTAGTGATGATCGAAATGTGAGTGTGTGTGTGTCTGTGTGTTTGTTTGTTCGTTTGTGTAAGTGTATGTGTGCCTGTGTGTGTATGTGTGCCTGTGTGTGTATGTGTCTCTGTGTCTTTGTGTCTGTGTGTGTGTTTGGCAAAGTGTTTTATGGCGCTCGCAATTGCACAGGGTCATACGGGCGCACGAGACACACAAAGCATTTTCATTTTGGTAGGAATTGATTTTGAAGTTTGCCCGGGTGGCAGACAAAGCCTACTTTTATCAATTTAGGGCCACCAAAGGATCTTTAACATGCGCACCTTGCACACAGGAATTCCGAGGTTGGGTTTCTTAAAAACCTTTTCCGAGAAGGCTAGGTATAATATCTTACCTACCCTAAGATCTTTGAAAGACAGCAGTGAGAAGGAACCAAGGAGTAACAATAGAAAGGCAGCTGAAAGAGAGGGGGTAGAACGTGGAGATGGAAGCAGACGACAAAACGTGATTAGAGAGCAGGAAAAGAGGTGAAAGGAGAAAGTTTTTAGAGATCGTCGCTCTCACTTTCTCAGGATTCGAACCCGAAACCTATCAAATGAGAAGCGAACATCGTACCTTTGGACCACAAAAGGTCTCTCTCTCTCTCTGTGTGTGTGTGTGTGTGTGTGTGTGTGTGTGTGTGTGTGTGTGTGTGTGTGAGAGAGAGAGAGAGAGAGAGAGAGAGAGAGAGAGAGAGTGCTTATGTGGGTGTGCATGTGTTTCGTCTAAATTTTTTCGATGAAGGTGAAAGATATTTTACAAATGCATAATTACAACCACGCCTAGTAACAGACTCGACTAATCCTTGGCGTTATTTCTTTATTTCCTTTGATACAGTCTTCTCATTATAGCCTTGATAATGATAGCAACTGCATACTTCTCTTCTAGGACCCAATGACGATGCCTTGCTCTATACTATATACATATTATATACATTGTGGAATTAACTGCTCTAGTCACTCTATATTAACGTGTGTCAGTGCAACAATAGATATAAGTGCGTACGAGACTATCAAGAGTGACTGTAACAAGTCTCCCACCAGAAGTTTCCCACCATAACACTATCTACCATCTGCTTTTATTTTATTTTTGTACTCATTTACTTTTATTATTTTATTGATTTTTTTGTAGTTGCTTTTTTTAAAAACAGACTGCCGTTTCTTTGTTCTTATTGTTTCTCAACCTATTAGCAATGAAATAAACAGGGATTTTATTTTCAAATTAGTGAACGAAGTAGAGAGTTGTTCCCGCCTCCGCATGATAATAGAATTTGTATGATCTCATGATATAGAACTAATATTAATAATGTTATCCCTACTGCACGATAAAGAAGTAATATTCAAGCCATTGAACGACATTGTTCAGGAAAAGAAAACTTTTTGAACATTAATTAGTTATCTATGCATTCGGCGACATTTAACGGGAAAAGGAAAGTTTTACGGTAACTTAACTGTTAGCGCATGAATGTTTACTGTAACTTAATTGTTAGCACACGAATGTTCTCACGCAGCGACAGTGCCTCTCAGATAGTGAAGAGATCAGTTTCTCCCTGAAAGCTAACGGTTCCTGGCTTGAGATAAACTCGGACGACAACAACATACCATACCACACGCAGGCCACGCCATAATACAGCCTTATCGAGGCATCTTCTCTCATTATTTTTCTTCCCTCTTTTATCTGAAAGAATACGCCATAATGAACACGTGATTGTCTAGCTCCATTGACACGGTCTATGACAGGCATAATTAGGTCACAGAGTTACTACTTGCGCTCATGTGCCCTTAAGCAGTTGCGAGTGCCGTAAAACTCTTACTAAACTAAACTACATTTACTGAACACAGTTACTATGCAGTCTATATCGAGAAGGATCAGAAAGTAATGAAAGTTGCCATCTAATGGTTAAGACAATTTGACTTCAGTCATAAAAGCAGTACACACAATTACAGCATGTCTACCTTCGAACCAGCCGTTGGAGTTTCACATCACATCATTCTTTATTATTCCAATTCGTCACAAAGGACGGTTTACTCTCTTGGTGGAACCAGACGAAGCTCACAAAAGAAAACATTCATAGTTTTACATGTTATGCACAGCAAACTCAGCTAGATCTAATCGTTCAAATTAATTCATTAAAATTTGCAGCGCGTTTGTGGGGGAGAGAGGCGTGCTTGTTCCTAATACACTTTGTCGTTGGGCAAGAGACTTAAGTGCCACTGTTTTAGATGACATACGCTCTAACCAAACAAATTAATTTGTCAACGAGAAAACCGTTGATGTTATCTTCCACCATATGCGCAATACCTCTGCACAAAAACTTACGAGTTTTGTTTGAGCCTGTGCGTAATATTATTATCATTCTTGGAGAAGCCCATAATGAAAAAGTGCAAGCCTGTTGAACACCCCTTTTACTATACATAATTGCTTTTATTTTTTTTTTTAAACCCAGGGGTCCAAGACAGGCTTGCAGAAGAAGACGGAGAAGAAGAAGAAGACGGAGAAGAAGAAGACGACGAAGAAGACGACGAAAAAGAAAAAGAAAGAAGAAGAAAAAGAAGAAAAAGAAAAGGAAGAAGAAGAAGAAGAAGAAGAAGAAGAAGAAGAAGAAGAAGAAAAAGAAGAAGAAAAAGAAGAAGAAAAAGAAGAAGAAAAAGAAGAAGAAAAAGAAGAAGAAAAAGAAAAAGAAAAAGAAAAAGAAAAAGAAAAAGAAAAAGAAAAAGAAAAAGAAAAAGAAAAAGAAGAAGAAAAAGAAGAAGAAGAAGAAGAAGAAGAAGAAGAAGAAGAAGAAGAAGAAGAAGAACCAACAACAACAACAACAACAACAACACCAAAGATAGATAGATAAATAAACAGATAGATATAGATATAGATATAGATAGACAGATAGATAGACAGATAGACAGATAGACAGATAGACAGATAGACAGATAGATAGATAGATAGATAGATAGATAGATAGATAGATAGATAGATAGATAGATAGATAGAATCTAGTTTCTATTCTTTCCCAACAAAAAGCTAAAAGACCACCCTCTGTCTCTCTCGTCTAACAACTCATGTCATTCACGTTTTCTATTGTAGTACATTTATTTAGCAGTCCTCATAGTCATAGACACACAACAGGAATTAGCCGTGTAACGGTTAGATGCTTGGTCTTCGTACTGCAGAACACCCGAGTTCGATTCCCTCTCGTGGGTTTGGTCCTGATAGGCAGGGTCTAGTAAGTATTCTTAGCGTGTTGAACTGAGTAAATGGAAGTACATAGTACATTGTAGGCTACTTTTCCAAAGATAAATAGTTCTAACTTAACTCTATGGGGATTCGAAACCATTCGTTACGATTGGGAGGAAGAACAGACTTCCTTTGCCACTTAGAAATAGACACTGAATCTATTACATTACAGAAACATTATATAATTCAACAAAAAATGGAGGCCACAGGGCCTCGACACCTAGGAAAAAGAAAGACAGAAAAAATGTATCAACGAAACAGACACAAATCTTTTATTTCCAAATAGAACAAACACATTATTATGCAAATTACAATGCTCGTGTTCTGGACGGTCCCGTCCAGCAGAAGTGGAGATGAGCAAGCTTGTAAAACTTTTGCATATTACACACACACGAGAAGTACCATAGCACTTCTTTACACGCAATTACATTTTTTTTTAGAATACAGACATTAAAATCCACAAGCAGGACACTTACATGTATACGAACACATATTACGCTATTATATAGATGCCAATACCGTTCTTCTGACATCTCATTTAAGCTGACCATCAAGGTGTCAAATTGAAATTCCCTGATAAAAAGAGGAATCGAATTATTTTTAATGAACAATTTAGCCAGAAAACTCAACGTTTAGACGTTCTTTCTCTGTTTGGTTTGCAGAAGATGATTAGAATGGTTACAGCTATAGAAATCCACAACCAAACCTTGAATACAAGCTTGCATTTTGATGAATGGGAAATGTTGAAGTAGGGAATTTTTAAAAAACCCAGGCAACTTAGCAAATACCAATGAATGGAGACGAGGTAATAATTATACTGTATGGTTTTTCACTAACTTCTTGTCGAGTATATGCTAGAGGAACCAATTCGGGCGTAACTCTTTGAATTGTGCATGGTGATGAATTTTCATATTTTATAGTCTAAGAATTAACCTTATAATCTCTATTTTTAAAAAAAACCATCATAAATTAGTGTGATCAAATACGTGAAACTTTATATTTGACTCGGTCATCAAGATGCAAAAATCTCAACTAAAGGAAGTAATTTTTTTTTTAATCTGCAATTTTGCCCAGCTTGAATTTTGTAAAAGCTAAGAACACTGAGAGTATAAGTAAGTAAGCGATTTGAACACTTAAAAGAGAGCTATAGACAGCACAGCAAAGATGGTGAAGCCATAATGAATCAAAGAACTCGTGTATTACAGCATTCTTTGAACAAAAAAAATAGACTCAAATTCAAATAAATAAATTACTAACAACCCGAACAATGCAAACACCTAGACATAACTTTTGGTAGGGTAAAATGAGCATTTATCGAGGGCAAGAACACAAAAGACACACAGACACGCGCACACACACACACACACAAACATGATGTAACGCTCAGTTACACGGCAACACATACACACTCGTGATGAAGAAGGAATAAAATCCATTGTTTGTCAAACGTGGTCGCTACCCTAGAATCACAAAGTTCTATCTGCCCAGTACCTAATCCAGTCCTATTTTTGATAAATTTGACGTAAAAAATGTTGAGTTTCACAACATGCCGAACTTTTTCGAACGTAAGTTTTTAAATATATTTTTCGAAGGTAATTCTTTGAATACAGTGTACATTGATTAATGATAGTGTCTGAAAAATCTTACAATTTTGATAAAACAAATAGAAAAACAATTGGTTTCTTACACAAGGTCTTAGTAACGAAAAACGACAAAAAATATCAGAAAGAATGTTTGTTATTCTAAGGTAGCGACGAATTATCCAGGACATGTAACCCATCCTTGACATTTTCGCTTAATAAATATACCACAAAAGCGTGAAAAAAATCACATGGTATCATTTTGTGCGTTCGAACTTGGCCGAATATGTGCTTTTGTTATGTGATGTTATGAAAGCACATTGTAAAAAAATTGATATACATTATGAGAGGAAGCACCCTCTTAGGATGTAGTGAAGGATGACTGGAAGATAGGATGGAGGAATGGGGAGCTGTGGGCAGGATTGATTTAATGACTAGAGCAGGATATACCAGGGATGTCACTAGATCAGAAAAAAAACAACATTATAAATTTACAGTTACATGAATCCAAAGTTTCTCATCAGGTAGGTGTACACATGCTATAATTAAAATTGTAAGCAGATTATACCTGCATCTGAAAAAATGTCACTAGTATGCTGTGATTTTTTTTCCATCACATTCCGGGGAGGGTAAAATATAGAATACTAATTCAGAGAGAGAGAGGGGGAGCGGGAGAGAGAGATAGAGAGAGACAGTGAGAGGTAGAGGGGGGAGAGGGGGAGAGAAAGTAGGGGTGGGAGGGTGGCAGACACGGAGGGAGAGGAGGTGAGAGGGGGGGTGGGGAAGGTAAGAGAGAATGGGAGAGAAATGGACTGGCAGAGAAAAGAGAGAGAGGGAAGGGAGACATTAGAGAGAGGTGGGGTAGGCAGGAAGGGAGAAAGGTAAGAGAGAGAGAGAGAGAGAGAGAGAGAGAGAGAGAGAGAGAGAGAGAGAGAGAGAGAGAGAGAGAGAGAGAGAGAGAGAATAGAACACAACTGAGAAAAGATGACAGAGATAAAAGGAAAGAATAGGAGAGAGAGGGGGAGGGGTTGGCTAGTAGAGAGGGAGAGAAGGTGAAGGGGTGGGAATGGTAAGAACGAGAACAAAAGAATAAAAGAGTGGGTGAAATTTTCAACAGTGTAGTTTTTCACGCATTATATATATACATGTATACACGTATGCGGTTAAAAAGAATGTGCCCATTGATCCGACAAGGTTGAATTGTATGCTATGGTGCAAGCTGATTGGACATAATATCTACAGGACTTGACTTAAACTTGACTACTAGGACAAAGTCCAACCCCACCATAATGATAGGTCGAACCCCACCATAACGATAAAGCTTAAATTCTTGATTCTAGAGCAGTGTAATAACATTCTTCAACAATCGCACGTCTGTCCTTGCGTCAACGATACGATGCAGGGGATAGTTATTGAAAAGTCATTTTTGTCTTGACCCTTGACTACTCCTTAATCGAGATTGACCCCTGTTTAGTACTTCAAAATCAAAAGTGACCCTTGACTACTCCTTAATCGAAATTGACCCCTGTTTAGTACTTCAAAATCAAAAGTGACCCTTGACTACTCCTTAATCGAAATTGACCCCTGTTTAGTACTTCAAAATCAAAAGTGACCCTTGACTACTCCTTAATCGAAATTGACCCCTGTTTAGTACTTCAAAATCAAAAGTGACCCTTGACTACTCCTTAATCGAAATTGACCCCTGTTTAGTACTTCAAAATCAAAAGTGACCCTTGACTACTCCTTAATCGAAATTGACCCCTGTTTAGTACTTCAAAATCAAAAGTGACCCTTGACTACTCCTTAATCGAAATTGACCCCTGTTTAGTACTTCAAAATCAAAAGTGACCCTTGACTACTTCAAAATAAAAAATGACCCTTGTTTATTTCAAAATCAAAGTGATCCATGACTCCTTCAAAATCAAAGTTAAAGATAACAATCACTTTCCTTTTTTACATCTAATCCTTTGTACTTGTTTTTAAATGATCAGTAAGACTACTCTGAAATTTTACACGGCTTTGATTAAAATTAAATAAGACCTTGTCCTTAATAGGCCGTGTGTGACGTTTAAAATATTAAAGAGTATAATATAATTCAGTTTGACAAGCAAATAACAAGTACATTGGTCACACTGCCTTTTTTTTCTTCGATGTGACATTCTGGTCATTAAAATACGAGCTGTCGGAAAAATGGGCACACTGCTATATAATTTATAAATAATTTCATAACAGGAATATCCTGCTCCTGTCGCATGCAATCTGCTTTTAAAACTTGAATAGGCATGTTTTTTTTTATTAAGGGGAGGGGGGGTGTACCTTTCAGTATTGATCTTGATGAGTCTCATGAGACATGAATATTTGACAAATTGAAAGCTAAATTTGAAACTGGACTGGCAAAAGATCTCTACAGTTTTTTAATACAAAATTTGCATAGTATAAATTTGTTTTCATGAGGACTCCATAGTGCAAGTGGCTTTTTAAACCCCCGATAAGGTTCCCAGAAATACGCATGAGGCAGATTGCTTGCGACAGGAACGATTTCCTTCATAAATAGAACTATAATATGTACATCTTCTCTGGAATGTGAAAGAAAAAATAATAGTGGTACATCATGATATCAGAGCAAATGAAAGTTCGTGTAATTCATACATAATGGCACTTTGAGTTTTTCAAAGACATGGTAATCAGTAACTATTTTATTAGCATTTTTTTCCTCTACTGCTTGATGGTGTGATGAAGCCCACATTTGTATCCCTGAACTCCTGCATTGATTTAACATTAGATAGATATCTTGCATGAATTTGATTTGAAAAGTAGTTAAGTGATGGACATTGGATTGAAAGGAAATACGATCAGAATTTGTTTAATGGATACTTCAAAAATATAGACGACTAGCCTGATGTCAACCTCCCCTACTCCTCTTTCTGTATTGGTGTCTAAAAAAAATCTAATAGAATTTCACATCTCTCTTAATTAACCCAAATACAGTCGTTATCAAGATAGAACAGTTTGATTATATTAGAACTTAAGAACGCTGACAGGCAGATACATACTAACACCCCCACCTAAAAACAGAAAAAAACAACAAAAAGAAACAGGAATCCCCCCTTTTCTAAAACAATAACAACCGGGTACCAAAATGTATGTTTTGTTGAGATTCTTTAAGTGCGTGTATTCTACACTTCCATTGCAGCTCATTTAATTTCTAATGGAAAAAATCACTATAACATTGCGACATTTTGGTTAAACAACCATCTTTTACTCTCACCGAGCAATCGATTGTGGCAAAATCATACATTATATATAATAAATTAATCTTGCGGAATCCTTCTTGGTTTCACTCGTCTCAGATACTGCAACTGAACAAATACGCGTGCAGTGAAAAAAAAGTAATATTTCCTCCTTGAGAATCTTTGATTTAAATTTCTTTCTTTCTTTCTCTCTCTCTCTCTCTCTCTCTCTCTCTCTCTCTCTCTCTCTCTCTCTCTCACACACACACACACACACACACAAAACAAGTAACACATTCACAAACACACACACACACACAAAACAAGTAACAATCAATAACAAAAACATTGCAACCTTCATTCAGTCACATAAATTACTTGACATAGCAGGTAAGTGTGTTCACTCGTCCTTGCATTGAGACTTAAACCACTCAAGCATCATATATCTTGCCATTTTTTCTTCGAATTCCCGTCGACGGTCCGCATCAGTGTAGCCAGTAGAAGTGCTGGGGATGCTGGGGTCCAACGGCTGAAAGAGAAACAACCTTGGCCTCATTAAAACTCTATTATAAGTGTGTTTGTGAAATAAACTTTTAAGTCTTTTATAAACACTTCCACATACCTTTTTTTTGTTTTTGTAAAGTGTTTTACGGCGCTCGCAACTGCATTCCACATACCTTTACTATGTGGTTTTATAGGTACAGTGTATTTAGCACGTAATCCAGAAAGATTGTAAAACTAAATTGTATGGTATAAAACGGTGGAGGGGGATGTGTTTTTTAATAAAAATTTTTATATTTATTTATTAATTTATTTTTTTAATTGGGGGGGGGGGGAGGGGACAAAATGATACATCTAAGGTTGCACAAACAAGGCGGTCACTTCATTTGAGAAAAGTATTCTCGAAGACGAAGTAAGCTCTTTTGAGAAAGGGTTCATCTAAGGCTCTTATGAGGCAGTAAGCCATCTGAGAAAATGGTTTATCTAAGACTAGGTTAGCTCCCATGAGAAGAGATAAATGGATCATCTAAAACTAAGATAGCCCTTCTGAGAAAATTATTCATCTAAAACTAAGACAGGTTTAGCTCATTTATAAGAAAAAAAAAATTAAGAATGCATACCTGATTCACAGGCTGGCATTGTCTGGTTTATAAGTGGAGGCTCCGGAAGCCTTCCTGTCTCAAGAAAGAGTGATAATTGTTCTATAATACGAGCAAAGGAATAAACAGACAATTTTATTTAGATAGGCTATAAAAATAATGAATATAGCTTGAGACAAGCACATCAGTTAGATGGCTACAATCGAAATACTTTTCCAGGCCAAATAAACAGCCACAATAATAAAATCTGTGTCGCGACGCGGTGGAATCAGGCGGTCGTCAGTTTTTGGACGTAAGACGTTATTCATTTTATTCATGAGGCCTTTTTATTTGTCCTGTTTTAATTAAAAATAAACATCTACCATGAATAGAACAAAATATGCTTTTGCCATTGAAAAAGGTGGAGTTCGGCCTGGTACTAGGGACAAAATTAGCAAGAAAATGACCACCTAAGTTTAGTAACTTCTAGAGCTTGAGGGTACGATGTTTTCCAAAAACGTTTTTTTTTTATCTGCCTTTGCTCAAAGTCTTTCATGAAAATCCACTCAGAAATGTGTTTTTGAATAGGGGCAAGCATTTTTTAAAGACCAGTTTAAAATTGCCAAAAGAGCCGAAAAAATGTCGGTTTCTTCCATTTCGTTATTTGATGAGCGTCTGATTTTACCTCGATGCTACACATAATATCACAGATTCCGTGTTGCAAGAAATTGAAAACCAAGAGCAGTATTTATAATGTCAAAACATGAACCAGTAGCGACCAGTCGTGCTAATAAATGAAAATACACCATGATGGAATGGCTAATCGCTGATAGCAATTAATTTTTGTTTGATTCTTCAGCTCTGGAAGACAAAATCCAGGTCACAATTTAGAGAGTAACACAAGTAAGCGGCTATCTGTTATCAATAGGGACGTGTAACCCCCCCCCCCCTAAAAAAAACCCAACTAAATAACTCAAATTAAGAAACGTGACAATTCGGAGTCAAAAGTGAAACCAAAAACTATGTACCAGATTCCCTAAGGCTTACTAATGTCACAAGAGCCAAATTAAAACAATTCCTTCTCAGATTACGTGGCTAAAACACGATAAAATCAAATCCTGTTCATAACATGCTTAACCACCAAGTGTGCATTTCAAATTGGCAGCTTTACTCAGATCGAGAGATCGTACCGTACTTTTGAACGAAGGGGGGGGGGAGAGAGACGGGGTGTTGAACGGGTTGGTTACCTGAGGGGAGAGGAGGGAACGGAGGGAGAGAGATAAAAGGAGAGAGACAAAAAGAGAGGGTGGGGAGTAGACACTTAGGGAGAAAAATGAGAGAGGGGGGGTAAGAGAGAAAGACTGTAAGATGAATAAAAATTGAGTTTTGAAAGCATTGAGAGGAGGAAAAGAGAGACAAAGGTAAAGAGCGCGAGTGGTGGGACATAATTAGTGAGAGGAGGAAAGGGGAGATAGAGGGGATAGAAAGGGGGAGTGCAAAAGACAGAGAGAAGAAAGACAAAGAGAACACAATATGGTAGGAGAGAAAAAAGAGAAGGAGGGAGGAAGAAAAAAATTAAGTGGGGTAAAGGAGAGACAGAACAAAAGAGAGAGGAGAGAGGGGATGGGAGAGAGAGGGACAGACAGAGAAAGAGAGACAGGCAGAGACGGACAGAAAGGATGGTGGAGAGAATAACAGAAGGAGAAAAATAGATAAAAAGAGGAAGGGAGCCCATAGGCATCAACAGAAAAATATGAGACAGACAGCGAAAGAGAGGGAGAAAGACAAAGAAAGAGAGGTGGGGGCGGGGGCGAGAGAGTGGTGAGGGGGGAGGGCGAAAGAGATGGGGAGAGAAAAGGTGGAGAGAGGATAAAATAGGGAGGGAGAAGGAGGGGTGGAAATAAAGCATGCAAAATGAGGAAAAGAAGAGACTAGAAGGAAATACTGACAAGAGGGGGGATAT
>NW_004797743.1:446703-447953 GCF_000002075.1 Aplysia californica
AAGAAGAAGAAGAAGAAGAAGAAGAAGAAGAAGAAGAAGAAGAAGAAGAAGAAAGGTGGCAGTAAATTATACTAGTAGTGATAGTAGTAGTGGTGGTAGTAGTAGTAATGGTAGTTGTAATAATAATAGTTGTGGTAGTGGTTGTACTAGTATTAGTTGTAATAGTAGTAGTTGTAATAGTAGTAGTTGTAATAGTAGTAGTTGTAATAGTAGTAGTTGTAATAGTAGCAGTTGTAATAGTAGCAGTTGTAATAGTAGCAGTTGTAATAGTAGCAGTTGTAATAGTAGCAGTTGTAATAGAAGTAGTAGTAGTAAGGGTAGTAGTAGTAGTAGTAGTAAGGGTAGTAGTAGTAGTAGTAGTAGTAGTAGTAGTAGTAGTAGTAGTAGTAGTAGTAGTAGTAGTAGTAGTAGATCCGCTCAACAGAAATCTCTATGCACTTTACGTGTTCTATATAATCATATTCAAAATGAAACAGAATTATCTTGTTCCAGTAAAAATGGTGGGGGGGAATAAACTAAAGTGCAACAAAGGAGGAGAAAAAAAACAACTTACGAAAGGATCTTCCTCATCTTCTTCTTCCTCATCTGATTCCTCTGTATCAGAGTCGTCCAATTCCATTGGTGTAATTATTTGTCCCTCCTGTTCTTCATCCTCTTCAGCGGCAGGAAACAGTCGCCTTCCGGAGAGGGGTGCACGCTCAGAAGAGGGACGCGAGACAGGGCTTTCGTCACGGATGGGCGTCTCATTTCCTTGGGGAAGTTGCTCTGGAGCTGGAGCTGCTGCTGCATCACAATCGCTTTGGTCTTTTCTTTCTGCAGATGCACCGCTCCCCGGCGTTTGTGCCTGGTGGTGGTTTCTGGGCAGGGCGGGACTTTGTCTGGGAGAGGCGTTTGAGTTGGAGGTGGAGGGAGAGACGAGGGGGTTATAGCGGAGACTCCTTCTACTCAGGGGTCTGCGGGCGATCAGAGGATTGGACGGGTCACTGCGGGGGTTGTGAGGTTCTGGGTTCCTTCCCTTCCTGGGAGTTTGTGGCGCTGGTCTGCCGACCGGGCTGGAGAAGAAGAGAGGAAGGCAATGCCATTAAAAATTTTGTTAAGCGAAAATTGGGTTGTGAGGAAAGCAAAAGAAGGAAGAATAAAATAATAATAGATAGCATTTGTATAGCGCATATCCCCGCTCAACAGCAGGCTCTATGCGCTTTACACTATATTATTACCCCAGCAGACCATAGAACACTCCGAAACATTCT
>NW_004797743.1:450455-451716 GCF_000002075.1 Aplysia californica
TCCCCCTCTCCGTTCCTACACTTTTCATTAAAACTTGTACCGATTTCTTATCACTAAACTTTTTCCGCCCTGGGGATATCTGGTGTCCATTTCTTTGCCAACAATTTCAAGTCAAAAGCCCCTTTGTGCATTTCAACAATTAATAGTCTAATAACATTAAGCTACTATTGTTACTAATTGTTTGAACACTGGCCTTGAACAAACACAGCCATTATCAAACCATTACCAATATTGCCACAGTACGGGGGTACAGAATTCGCCCGTGAGAAACCCAAGGGCGCCTCCCTATTCTTGCTCGACACAGCAGTCGCTATAAACACCTTAAGGCACGTTATTTTCTGTAACAAACAACAAAGAAATATAATTTTCTTCCGCGGCATCCTCTTGGCTTGGGGCGCCAAAAGACGCATGTCGGCGTTGGCCTGTATTGTATTGGACTAGTCGAATGGCGACAGTTTCGCTGACACCAGCCAGCAATTTCAACCCCGAGGCGTTCTCATGAACATGATAATATATGTCGCTCAGAAAGAGAAGTCTGGAAAGGGTAACCTAAATACTCCATAAACTCTTTTCAACATTTAATTTTTAGGTCTCCATTTCACTGTCAACGACGACAGCAGGTCTCCTCTCCATTTTCTTGTACTTTTAAACTAGTAATACAGTCGAACCTGCTTCAAAAGCCACCTGTTTAAGACAATCACCTGTACAAACGGCACGTCCAATTTCAACCCTTGCATCTTTTTTTCCCCTACTTTATAAAGAAAGTGTGTAAAACGTCCACTTGTCTAAGACAACCACTTTTTCTCCTCGACAATGGCCGTCGTGGAAAAATTCGACTGTAGTTGAAAATGTTGGATAATATTTTGTTCATTCGACTCCGTGAAGCCATTTTTCTTCAGGTTTGCTTTACTTTGGGTTGAACGCCTCTCCTGAATACTTGACGTTTTTTTTTAACTCTTTTTTTAAATTATAAATTTTATTTAGACAAACACTCTAAAAGATGGCTTTCTACAGGAACTAACAAAAGCAGGGTATAAATTAAAAGCTTTCCACCACCAGTTGGGCAATACTGTACCAACAAAACGACCATAGTATATTTACAATGATAGGACATTTAGAATTTCGGAAAGATTTTATCTCTTTTATCTCTTCAAACTGATAATTTTACAAATGATACTATTGTTTAAAAAAAAATAATAATAAAGAGAGACGGTGTGGCTAGAGAAGAAATATTGAGCATGGTGTGGACTTAAAGTACACG
>NW_004797743.1:452023-457052 GCF_000002075.1 Aplysia californica
ACACGCACACACACACACAAACACACACACACACACACACACACACGCACAAACACACACACAAACACACACACGCACACACACACACACAAACACACACATAGCGACATGTCAAAGCTGAAGTAAATCGTGTTGTGACGTAATTCGGTATTAAAATCTAGCACATGACCTTGTGCTGTTTCGAGCGCCGTAAAACTAAACCAAACTTAACTAAACTAAATTAAAGTAAAATCTATCGGATACTCTCACGCGAAAACACATTTTGTTCAGGAAAGTTTCAACTCCGAACAATAACACAGCACGCAAGGAGTACGTTTCTGTTTCCACAAAGCTGTACCGTGTGCACGTACATAACCTGTACAACACAGGTAGGTGGACATCTAAGCCCCCCCCCCCCACCCCACCCTCACCCTACCCCCGATCTGAAATAAATAAGGACAGTCATTTCTGTTTCACCAATGCAAATGAGAATGTACAGGCAGGCGTCATATAAACGTATGACCGTACATTCTGGGCTGTACATATTGTAGACTTTTATTTTGCAAGTGTTTTACGGCGCGCACAACTGCATAAGGTCGTATGAGCGTGCTGGACGCATTAAATATTATGTTCAGCTTGGCAGGAATTAATTTTGAATTTGGCCCGGGTGGCGGCCGAAGCCTACTCTGCAGGCTTCTGATCATACATTCTGAGTTGAACATGCACCTACCTGTATACTAAAATTGTAATATAGGCCTTTGATCATAATATATTATGAGCTGGAAACTCATCTACATAATAGTATTATAGATTTCTTACCATATTATTATATCCTGGGCCCTGCTTGCACCCACCGAATTATGATTTAAGCATTTGTTCAAACATGCTGAACTGTACCTCAACATCATCCATAAGGCATGAAGAAGTCGCCTCCTAAATAATTTAAATTGTGCTGATGAAGGCGTAAAAAACGCCAACAGTAAAAAAAAAAAAAAAAGAAAAGAAAAAAAGAAGATTATATTATACAATAAAGTTGGTGTCGGACTCACCATACACGAAATGAACACACGGTAATGACTTGTGCGAGTCTGACTGGCATACACCATACAACATACACCATACAAGATACACCATACACCATACAACATATACCATACAATAGACACCATACACATGAATGTACATAATTCATTTTTTAAAAATTGTTGTATGGCCAACAGTTTCAATATCTAGGATATATGATAACATCTGATGCCAAATCTTCCGCAGAAATAAAAAGGAGAACTGCAATGGCTAAGGCTAGTTTCAATAAAATGAGCCCTAATCCTGAAAAATAGAAACATATCAATGAACACCAAAATGAAAGTCCTGAAATGCTACGTTTGGTCAATCCTTCTATATGGCTGTGAATGCTAGACAATCACTAAAGACAGTGAAAATAAAATAGAGGCAACAGAAATGTGGTTTTTTAGGAGACTGCTAAGAGTATCGTGGAAGGAAAAGAAATCAAATGAGGTAGTGCTTGATGAAGCCCACGTGGGTCGCTCAGTGTTAAAAACAATCAGGAAACGACAAATGCAGTTTTTGGGACACCTGAATAGACATAAGGGTCTTGAACATCTAACTCTCACTGGCAAAATTGAGGGCAAGCGAGGCAGGGGTAGGCCTTGAACAACATACTTAGGGAACCTAAACAAATGGGTAACAGGGAAAGATCAGGGAAACGTAGCTTTTTTGAGAGCATCGGAGCAAAGGAATGAATGGAAAATCATGATCGCCGATGTCTGTCGCAGATCTGGCACTGGATGATGATAATGTATGGCCATACGCTTGGACAGATGACGATGATTTGCACTGTTTTTATCGCCAGTTTTCGGGAATTTTTCGGGGGTCGTGTAGCAGCTAATGGTACAGAGTTACATACTATTCACTTTCAACCCGGGGGGTACAGTAGATAGGTCTACACCACATTTTTCTTTGCTGCGAATCATGCAGGATCACAGGATCAATGATCAGGGGATCACCTAATAAAAACATCATTTTGTGAGATGAAACACAGAACACCTGCTCGACATTCAAACCACAACTTTACTGTTCTGAGCTGCAAAAGTGTAGGATGTATGCACGTGTATGGTGTATGGTCTATTGTGTATGGTCAGTTAGACACCTCCCCCCCCCTGTATGATGTATGGTGTATGATGTATGGTGTATGGTTAGTTCGACACCAGCCTAAGAAGCAGTGTTTGGTCAAGGAAAGTCGCCAGATATCTCAGGCGGTCTGTCTTTTATTATTTTGCCGTGGCATCTGAACAGTACATGCTAAAGAGACAACTCAGCGCGCTCATAATGATATGACCTTATGCAGTTGCAATCGCCGTAAAACTCTTATAAATTAAACTAAAATAGACAACTTTTACCTACATTATTGGACAAAATTATGTTACGTTCTCCCGGTTATTATACACGTACATCTATATGTAATTCTTTTTTATTTTATTTATTCTTTGACAAACGGTACAAGATTTACCACTGTCAAATCCTCGTCTTTTATCTTTAGGGCCTACAGTTAATGTTTCTTCCTGGTTACCTCTGGTCAACCATTAAATGAACCGCAAACCCTCCGCCCCCTTCTCTCTCTCTCTCTCTCTCTCTCTCTCTCTCTCTCTCTCTCTCTCTCTCTCTCTCTCTCTCTCTCTCTCTCTCTCTCTCTCTCTCTCTCTCTCTCTCTCTCTCTCTCTCTCTCTCTCTCTCTCTCTCTCTCTCTCCCTCTATCTATCTATCTATCTATCTATCTATCTATCTATCTATCTATCTATCTATCTATCTATCTATCTATCTATCTATCTATCTATCTATCTATCTATCTATCTATCTATCTATCTATCTATCTATCTATCTATCTATCTATCTATCTATCTATTTTTATTTTCTTGTTTATAAATGGCACAAAAAGTCTACATCTGGCAGGAAACAAAGAGGCATGCGTGGAAATTAAAGTAGTGACATGATATATTATTATAATATTATTATGTACAGGAAATGGTATACTGGGATGTGCAAACACATTCTTAAAATAAGTGAAAATCATTTGTCCGGAATGAAGTCAAGGAGATCCAACATAAAGGTACAGTCTGAGCCTGCTGTATTGGCCATCTGTTATATATATATATATATATATATATATATATATATATATATATATATATATATAACAACCACCTGTACAAACGGCCAATTGGGGTTGAGCGCTACATATAAGTGATAAATAATAATTAGTATTATCATTATTATTATCATCATCTTCATCATCATCATCATCATTATTATTATTATTATTATTATTATTATTATTATTATTATTATTATTATTATTATTATTATTATTATTATTATTATTATTATTATTATTATTATTATTATTACTATTATTATTATTACTATTATTATTATTACTATTATTATTATTATTATTATTATTATCATTACTATTATTATTGTTATTATTATTGTTGTTATTATTATTATTAGTATCATTATTATTATTATTATTATTATTATTATTATTATTATTGTTGTTATTATTATTAATATTATTATTAATACTATTACTATTGTTGTTGTTATTATTATTACTATTATTATTATCATTATTATTATTATTATTATTATTATTATTATTATTATTATTATTATTATTATCATTATCATTATTATTATAAATTGTAATTGTCATTGCATAATTTGTTTAGTTAGGAGGCGGGCTCCTTTGACTTTGCCGCTAGACGCAGACTGATATATACAAAAAGAATAGAGTTTCTCAGCTGAAAGCTATAGATATAAGCATGTATTAGATGAAATAATTTCCCACCCAGGAATAAAAGTGGTTCAAGTCTCAAACACGTTTAAAACGTTTACGCATTAATTGAAACATTATGCAAGCCCATTGGAGTGTGACCACCCGCCCCTCCCCCCTCTCCTACACCTCTCATTGAGAAGAAGAAAAGGTCAGGGAGCGTGTTCGCACGCCGGTATACTTCTTTACTTACTTACTTTTACTTTTACTCTTCCATCCTCTGTTGACTTTAAGCGTCGAGGGGGAGATGCAGTTTTCTATGTTAGGCCAGCTCCTCAGCTACTACAGTTTTGATATTATGTTTTCTCAAAAAGAGAAGATGGGAAAGGTCAGTTATATGTATCAAACGAATGGTCAGTAAGAAATTGAAACTTAATGATGACCAGACGGAAATAACATTGTGTGGAAATTACAAAAGCCATTAGAAATCTCACAGAACTACAAATTGATAACAATAACCGTACCATTCACCCAAAAAGAAGTATCTAGGGGTTCAGCTGGATTATGATATGTCAATGTCCTCCCAAATAATCAGCTCAGCTAAAGTATCTATTTTCAGCTTTAAAAAATTGGCTGTGTAAGAAATTATTTAGCTAAAACAGCAGCCAAGAGATTAGTTACAACACTGATTTTTTAAAAACTAGATTACTGTAATGCTGTTTTATCCGATTTGACGGCCGAAAAACTATCAAACTTACAAGTACTCAAAAAATCATGCAGCAAAATTGGTAAGAGGTACAAACCAAAATCAGCGTACGTAACACTAATTCCGAAAGAACTGCACTGGCTGCCAGTAAAAGAAAGGATCAAATACAAAACTGCCGTTTTCTGTTTTTGAATGTACAAATGATACTGCATCTTTTTATCTTTAAAATTTCCTGGAATTATATCATCCGTCGAGAGCCCTTAGATCAGCCTCTGACAATCTAATTCTTAAAACTCGAAAACAAAATTACAAAACGTACGGCGAACGTTCCTTTTTGTTCTTTGGTCACTAGTTATGAAACAAACTCCATATAAAATAAGATGTGCCTCAACAATTTAATTTTTTTTAAAAGACAAAAAACAGCTGAAGCATTTCTTATTCACAAATGCATACATGTCATAATGATGAACTGCTTATTATGCATGTGTATGCCAAACTGTGAGACTGAAAAAATAGCGTGTGAGAATGAGAGAAAGAGAGAGAGAGAGAGA
>NW_004797743.1:458015-459586 GCF_000002075.1 Aplysia californica
AGAGAAATGAGATATATATTCCTTTGTTGTTGTTTTTTATGCCCCTCTGATCCGTAGCGACAAAAAAAAGCTAAGTCACAGTAACCTTCGTGCCAGTCTTGACTATTGCTTCATCTTTTGTTTAAGCCTAACCAATAAAATCAGTATTTAATTTTCAATGGGAACCTTACGGGAGAGGCTGTTTTCGTCTTACAATTTTCCATTTTGAATTTCGTCATACCTTTTTCTGTCCACTTAGGTTCGGTTACTTATAGGACACAGAAAAATATTTCAAAATACAATGTAATTTGTTTTACCACACACTCAGAAAATTAAAAGTTAACTTTTTTAAAGAAGTGATTTACGGCGCTGGCAACTGCATAAGGTCATATAAGAGCGCGGGACATATTCATTAAACATTAATTTCTGTTGGTAGGAAATTTTGAAATTGTACTGGGTGGTGGCCGAAGCCTAACTCCTATCGATTTTGGGCCACCAAGGAATCTTTAACGTGTGCAACTAGATTTTCGCCCTTATCCGAGAATGCTAGGTGTTTTCTTACTTACATAAAATCAAGGGTGTGTCTGAAATACAACAATAAGGAGCCAAGCAGGAGCAGTGGAAAGGCTGCAAAGAGAGTCAGGAGCCCAGAGATGGAGGCAAAGGGGTCAGGGGTTGAGGGTTGGGGCAGAAAGTGGAGACGGAAGCAGACGACAGAACATTGTTAAAGAGCAGGAAAGGATGTGAAAGGAGAATATTTTAGCGAAGGAAATTTTCCGTCTCTGTCCGGTTTCGAACTCGGGACCTATTGAATGAGAGGCGAACACTGTAACCTCTGGACCACGAGATCCCCATTTTGGTTATACAATAAAGGTGTTAATTATTATAATCTAATTAAGACAAGATAAGATACATCTTTATTGTCCAGATCCTGGCACATTGGTTTGGTGTTTCACCACGTGCACACACACACACACACACACACACACACACGACGACGAATACATGAATGCAGGATAGGCACAGGGGAGGCGAACAAGCGGAAAAAAATAAAATAATTAATAATAAACCCTCTCATTCCTGGATGGGGCGTGTTTTTTCCCCCACGCCCCAGTTTTTGTCTCTGGCGCTTTTAGTAGCAAAATCCATTATTACTAACGCGTTGTTATCAAAGGGCGCTGCAAATTTCCGCCAGGCTGAGTGGCGCTCTAGTGTTTGCCCGCACTATTGAGAAGTCAAGACTGGGCCAGCGATAACAAATGACTATCGGAAATGAAATAGGAGTCTGGTTTTTTGTTGTTTTTTTACTGTCATGTACAAGTCTATTTTTCTTTTTTAAGAGAAAATAAGTGGTAACGAATAACAATATTTTGGGGCAGGTAACTAAACTTTGGTGAGCAAATAGAGACAAAGAGGGAGTGGGGAGGGGGTGGGGGGAACAGACGCAGAAAGAAACAGGGAGGGAGAGAGACAGAGACAGAGACACACAGAGAGAGAAATAGAGGCAGTGGAAAGAAATAGAGGCAGTAGAAAGATACAGAGAGGGTAGAAGGAAAAAAAGAAGAAAGAAAGAATCAGAGCGAGATGGAAAG
>NW_004797743.1:460428-460989 GCF_000002075.1 Aplysia californica
GTGCGTGCGTGCATGAATGTATGTTTGTGTACATGTGTGTTTATACATGTGTGTGTGTGTGTGTGTGTGTGTGTGTGTGTGTGTGTGTGCGTGTGTGTGTGTAAGCATTGTGTGAGCTAGTTGAAGAGTGTCCATCCTACCCCCCGCCCCTCCCCTTTTTTTTCTTCTCCTAACGAAAACAAAAAGTAGAAAAAGAAAAGGCTGAAGAAAGTGAAACAAAAGCAAGTAAAATATCAACTTGGAAAATTGAGACGAAAACGTTTGGTGAAACGAAGGAACAATATGGTGTGAAAACAGGTGCACTGTTCCGCGGCTTCAGGCAATAGTATGTCCACACCAAGTACAACAAGGCAATACGATACAGCTTTTGAACGTTTGAATATAACGCCTTATCGTGAAAGTTGAAATTTAAGGAAGAAAGAGCTAGATCTAGGACGAGAGACTGACAAAACGAGACAAAAAGTGTGTGTGTGTGTGTGTGTGTGTTTGTGTGTGTGTGTGTGTGTTTGTGTGTGCACGCGCGTGTGTGAGTGAGTGTGAGGGTGTGTGTGTGTGTGTGTG
>NW_004797743.1:462418-463567 GCF_000002075.1 Aplysia californica
CTATCTATCTATCTATCTATCTATCTATCTATCTATCTATCTATCTATCTATCTAACTAACTCGTCGTCGACCTCTTACTCCTGCCTAGTCCTCCTACTTCTACTCCGCCATTTCCTTCCTCTCCTCCTTCTCTACCAATACTACGTGGATCATAAATCATTTTGGACTTGAAGTACCGTAGTCCTAAAAACAATTAACTCCCTATTGTCGGGAGATGTTCGGAGAAATCAATGACGCCATCAAAGCGAAGGACCGAACTTTCTCATCTGCCTTCAGAGCTTCCCATAATTTGTCAACATTTGAGTGTAAAACTCGGTGGCAACTAACCGCCCCCTGCATTTTTATTTTTTTTTACAAAATGACTATTCCCAGTGACACTGAGGATAGGTACATAAACTATTTTTAGTGAAAATGGAACTCTTTTGATAAAAAATAAGAAGTCTTTTCCTTTGAATTTTCACTTCGAAACAAAATTTTAATGCAGATGGAAGTGGGCCGCGGGCGCGAAGTTCTCCTTCTTCAAAGAGCTTGAAAAGAAATTTGCAGCTTTTCAAGAGATCAAGATTCTAGCCCTGGATTCTATTCTAACGTGTACTGTAGACTCTCTTCTCACTTCAGTTCAGTACTTTGTTCTCTTCTCTTACTCGGGCCTAGACTTGACCGTAGCCTAAATCTAGATCTAGAAGAAAGAAGAACCGGGAAGGATTGCCACCTGTCCTGTACCGTGGTCTCCAAAATCTGTATTAGATCTAGATCTACATGTACATCTAAATTAGGACTGAATAATAAGCAGGCATAGAATGATCATTCCTTTCTTTTAAAAAATTATATTTTTCCTATCACACCAGAATCTACTTTAGTTTAGTTAGATCTAGATCTAGAATCTAGATTTACAGTAGATATAGTCTAGTATCTAGTAACCCATCATCATCATGCTCATGGCGTAGATCAGTGTGGGAGCATTAGTTCTAATGGGCCTGTCTGTTGTCAGAGTCACTAGGAATAATTTCTTGGCCCCTTTTCCAGTGACACTGGGAACAATTCTGGCCTATTTCCAGTGATTTCTGGGCCTATTCCCAGGCTGGGAATAAATTCTGGGCCTTTTCCCAGTGGCACTGGGAATAGTGCTTTCCTTCTTTTAACCCCCC
>NW_004797743.1:464190-465862 GCF_000002075.1 Aplysia californica
AGACAGACAGACAGACAGACAGACAGACAGACAGACAGACAGACAGACAGACAGAGACAGAGACAGAGAGACAGAGACAGAAGAGAGAGACAGAGATAGGGAGAGCAAAAGCGAAGCTGGGGGTAATAGAGAAGTTTGGATGGAGGGAAGAGAGAAGAGAAGAGAAAGAAAGAGAGGGAGAGGAAAAGGAGGAGGAGGATTAATAGGAGAAAGAGGTGAAAGAGGAAGAAGGTTAATAGAGATTCAGAAACAGTGACCCCAAGCTTGGGGGGAGGAGGGAAATGAGATATTCCTTTATAGTTGTTTTTTTTTGTCGCTCGGATCCGTAGCGACAAAAAAAGCTAAGTCTCAGTAACCTTCGTGCCAGTTTTGACTATTGCTTCATCTTTCGTTTAGGCGTAACTAATAAAATCAGTATTTAATTTTGATGGAAACCTTACGGGAGAGGCTGTTTTCGTCTTACAATTTTCAATTTTGAATTTCGTCATACCTTTTTAGGTCCACTTAGGTTCGGTTACTTATAGGACACAGAAAAATATTTCAAAATACAATGTAATTTTTACCACGTTTTTTTTAAAGAAGTGATTTACGGCGCTCGCAACTGCAAAAGGTCATATGAGAGCGCGGAACACATTCATCATCATCATCATTGCCTTTCTCACCCTGCATCAGGGTATAGGCCACGGACAAACACCCCCCACTTTTGTCTATCCTGGGCTAGCCTCTTAATGTTATTCCATGTCTTCCCACTTTTCTGTACATCGATTTCTGTGATTCTTCTCCAAGTTCCACGAGGTCTTCCCCTTGATCTCTTGCCCTGTGGGTTCCAATCCAAAACTTTCTTTGTTATGCAGTTGCCTGACTTCCTGAGAGTATGTCCAATCCAATCGGGACACATTCATTAAACATTAATTTCTGTTGGTAGGAAATATTGAAATTGTACTGGGTGGTGGCCGAAGCCGATTTTGGACCACCAAAGGATCTTTAACGTGTGCAACTTACACACGAAATCTCCATAGATTTTTCGCCCTTATTCGAGAAGGCTAGATATTTTCTTACTTAACATAAATTCAAGGGTGTGTCTATAAGACAACAATAAGGAGCCAAGGAGGAGCAGTAGAAAGACTGCAAAGAGAGTCAGGAGCCCAGAGAAAGAGGCAAAGGGGGTCAGGGGTTGGGGCAGAAAGTGGAGACGGAAGCAGACGACAGAACATTATTAAAAAGCAGGAAAGGATGTCAAAGGAGAAAATTTTAGCGAAGGAAATTTTCCGTCGCTGTACGGTTTCGAACTCGGGACCTATTGAATGAGAGGCAAACACTGTAACCTCTGGACCACGAGAGCCCCATTTAGTGTGAACATAAAGGTGTTAATTATTAGAATCTTATTAATATACCTCTTTTGTTAGCCAGGCTAGTGGTTGCCCCCCCCCCCCCCCCCAGCTTACCAACAGGAGGTGACCCCCAAAAAATGTGTGTGTGTGGGAGGGGGGGACTCGTAGATTGTTGGGTTTTTTAATGCTACAATTCACAAGCTGTTGTGACGCTGAATGCGAAGTTAGAGTATAGAGGGGGCATATAATATTGTGTCACAACGAATTTCAATGTATATTTTCACTGTTTTGCAACATGTGACTCATTATGAAGAAAAAGAGCTAGAGAGAGAGAGAGAGAG
>NW_004797743.1:469216-471423 GCF_000002075.1 Aplysia californica
CACCACCCCACCACCCCCTCGCTCTCTCTCGCTCTCGCCCCCCCTCTCTCTCTCTCTCTTTCTTTCTCTCTCTCCCTCTCTCTCTCTCTCTCTCTCTCTCTCTCTCTCTCGATATATATGTACACGTATTTTGTTTGCATTTCAATGTTATTGTATGACTAAACAAACCAAGCAAATAGCCTTCATAATTAATTAATCGAAAATTGAGTACGAAGATATCTTTGAGGGACTCGAACATAAATCACTTTTTGCCCAAATCAGTTGATTCTTTCTTAGCTAGAAGCTTCCATTTTCCCCCTTGAAAAGGGAAGAAGAAAGCCTGTAATAGTCTGTAGGAACTTATCCAGAAGGCTGTGGCTCAAATCTGACCTTGTTTTGTGTCTACAAAGTATTTTTACCGTCGTCTGTGGTGCAGTGATTAGGCGCATTCACTGTCGCACGCAGGAGACCCGAGTTCAATTCCAGATCACTTTTATCCAGTTCAAGAATTTTGATCTTTCTCCAGGGCTGCCCCTGTCAGGTACGCTCGGAAACCCGCCTCCTAAATAATGTAACGTGTGTCGATGGGGGCGTAAAATGACGTACATAAAGAAAGTCCCGGTGTAGAATAGAGAGGCTATCGTTATCTTAACTCAATAACTCAATACAGCCCAAGTCTAATAGGGTGCAAACCTGTACAATTCAAACACATTGATTTAGTTAAAGTATAGTATGATGTAGATATTGAAGAATGCAGACTAGAAAGTTAAGTTTGAGTTTATCAACTGAGTGTGTGGGTGCTTCTAGACAGCGCCCTGTCCTGGTCACCGCGTTTTGTTATCCAGCCTATAAATGTTCGATGTAAAAGTTAAAACATGCGCTCTGTGGTTCGGCCAAAACACCCGTTTTGCTGTAGCACGGCGTGGCACCTTCCCCACTGCCACTCCCCCCCCCCCTTTCCCCGAACCCCTTGCTCATCATTCGACTAAAAAAAAACTATCAATATATTAATAATATTTAGTGAACGAATATTGTAAGACTGCATGTTCTTGGAATACAATGTCCATGGGTACAGGAAAAGGGCACATAATAGGCAAAATTTTCATTCAACGTCCTGACTTATCTATCTATCTATCTATCTATCTATCTATCTATCTATCTATCTATCTATCTATCCATCTATCCATCTATCTATCTATCTATCTATCTATCCATCTATCTATCTATCTAACTCGTCATCGACCTCTTTCTCCTGCCTAGTCCTCCTTCTACTCCGCCATTTCATTCCTCTCCTCTTTCTCTACCAATGCTATGTGGATCATAAAGCATTTTGGAGTTGAAATACCGTAGTCCTAAAAACAATTAACTCTCTATTGTTGGGAGATGTTCGGAGAAATCAATGACGCCATCAAAGCAAAGAACCGAACTTTCTCATCTGCCTTCAGAACTTTACATTTGTCAACATTTGAGTGTTAAACTCGGGGGCAACTTACCGCCCCCTGCCTTTTTAAAAAAAAAAATGAAGTGACTATTCCTAGTGACAACGGAACTCTTTTGAAAAAAAAGTAAGAAGTCTTCGCTTTTGAATTTTTTCACTTCGAAACAAAACCGCGATGCAGATGGAAGTGGGCGGAGGGCGCGAAGTTCTCCCTCTTCAAACAGTTTGAAAATAAATTTGCAGCTTTTCAAAAGATCAAGATTTTAGTTCTAGCCCTAGATTCTATTCTAACGTGTACTGTAGACTCTCTTCTCACTTCAGTTCAGTACTTTTGTTCTCTTCTCTTACTTGGGCCTAGTCTTGACCGTAGCCTAAATCTAGATCTAGAAGAAAGAAGAATCGGGAACGATTTCCACCTGTCCTGTACCGTGGTCTCCAAAATCCGTATTAGATCTAGATCTACGTGTACATGTATTCTAAATTGCGACTGAATAACAAGCAAGCATAGAATGATCATTCCTTTCTTTAAAAAAAAAATTCTTCCTCTCACACCAGAATCTACTTTAGTTTAGTTAAATCTAGATCTAGAATCTAGATCTAGATCTACATTAGATATAGTCTAGGATTTAGTAACCCATCATCATCATGCCTATGTAGATCAGTGGGGGAGCAATAGATATAATGGACCTGTCTGTTCTCAATGTCATTGGGAATAGTTTCTGGGCCTAAATGGGAATAGTTTCTGAGCTTATCCTCCAGTGGCACTGTTAATAGTGCTTTTCTTTTCTTA
>NW_004797743.1:471695-472949 GCF_000002075.1 Aplysia californica
CCCCCATATATAAACGGAGTGTAAAAACACTTATTAACACAAAACAGAATAAACATAAACAAAATAGACAATGAAGAAAACAGTTAATACTAAACTTTTTTTGCTGATATTCTAAAGAATTTAATGGCCGACCCCGAAGCTTAAGGTCTACACCAGTTGATTAGTTTGGAGAATACCAGGTATCCATGTCCTTTTAAGATGTTTTAACTTTTAACGTAAAAGTTGATTAGACAGACGGTCGTTAAAGTTAAGAGTCAAGAGCTCTCCATGAAGTAGGATTGATGAGGCATATGTTTTCCTTATCTTTGACTTTGAACTTTGAACAGTTTCCTTTTTGTACAAATTCCCTGGCAAATTTATAAGCAAACAATAAAGCCGACTTTTCCCTTCAATACACAAACATCTGGACGTATGGGTCTCTGGACATTTGTTTGTTTCATATACTGGTTCTTTCATATGTATCGATCTGTTCGTTCAGGGTGAGAAAATCGGGAAGGTTACAATGGTATAGATTCTGGGCGGGGGTGCCATAGGCTCAAACAATAAGAACTATAACCACAACAACAACAGCTACGATGCAACAAAAGCGAAAAAAAAATCAACAAAAACATCAAAACTAACAATATCAACAGCAACAAACCCTTTTAAACAAAACGACAGCTACAGCAATGACGACAATGTCAATAATTATATACACAAATATTGTTCGATAAAAAAAATAACAACTTCTTCCTCAACAACAACAGCAACAACAACAATAAAAGCAAGAGTAGCAACAGCAGCAACATTAAGAAATTTTAATACATCTGTCTGACAGGACTCTCCTTCCAAGAAAACAAATGTAACTCCCCCCCCCCATTCCTTTTCCCCATGCCGAATTATCGTCTATCCCCTCTAACCCTCTCCCGGCGGTCCTACAAAACTGACCGCTTAAAAGCTCAAACAAATAGTTAAGGCTGGTGTTTGGGACGCGTACCGGTCAATAACACTGGACTGTTCGGGACGCGTACGCGTCAATAACACTGGACTGTTCGGGACGCGTACGCGTCAATAACACTGGACTGTTCGGGACGCGTACGCGTCAATAACACTGGACTGTTCGGGACGCGTACGCGTCAATAACACTGGACTGTTCGGGAAGCGTACGCGTCAATAACACTGGACTGTTCGGACGCGTACGCGTCAATAACACTGGACTGTTCGGGAAGCGTACGCGTCAATAACACTGGACTGTTCGGGACGCGTACGCGTCAA
>NW_004797743.1:476086-477244 GCF_000002075.1 Aplysia californica
CAAGACGATCCCTACGCATTGTAAATCTGTCACAAGAGAGCAAAAATTCGATCAGGCAGAATTGTCGAAGTTGACAAAATTATTTCTTATTTGTTTGTTTGTTGGGCTGATTCCATTAAAGGTTGACGTCAAACTACTCACCTGTGTGTATGTGTATATTATATGCCTGTACGTGCGTATATTTGTGTGTCTTTGTTTGTTTTGTTTGTTTGTATCTTATGCATTAATGTGCACATATTATGTTGTCTGTAATATAGGAATTTCTTTCTTAAGTATGAGAGCAAATTTGTGTATATTTACCTAGTGAATAATTTGGTTGAGACTTTATTCAATTTCTTTTTTCATGTGACTTTGTCCTCGTTACCTTTTCCTTGTCACTCTATTTATTGTTTCGACATTTTTTTGTTCTCTAAAAAATAGCTAAAAACAAGTGATAGGAGAGTGCTCTTCTTGGTTGGTCTTTTTTCTTTTGATTCCTAATTTTGTTTTTTCTGCCTGTCAGTTAATCTTACCTTTTCCCCCAAATGAGAGCTCTTACGTATGTGTGCTTCTTTTACTCAAACAAAACAAAAAACAAAAAGACAACGAAACAAACAATAAAACAGACAAACAAACACATACACACAAACAAACAAAAATAAGGCAAACAACGAAAAATAAGGCAAACAAACAAATAAACAAACAATTAAAACAATAAAACAAACAAACAAACAGTCATAAAATCAAAATCGACATGATCGCAACAAGTAACAAACTTATCACCGTCTGTTGAGACCACAGATCGTTCTCTGATCCTCTACTTTTGAATTATTGCCATTTAAATAATACATAATGTAATTATAACTCAGAGTTTGGGACATCAAAGAGAGTAACCTCAAGAGTCGAGCAAACACAAGGCTGACCGTATAGTACGCCAGTGACTTGTTAAACACACATTGTCATGCTGTATCTAACTATTGGCGGTTGATCTTGGCAGCTGGGTGTCATATAAGTGTCACGTGCCCATTAGCCCCATCAAGTACCAAGAACTAAATCTACTGCTGCTCGGAGGGTGAGGGGCGGTGGTGATCTTACGAGAGATGAAACTTGTGTAATGTATGTGCTTTGGAGATTGAATGAAGGGGTTTTGTTCGTGTTTACAGGTCATTTTTGTTTGGG
>NW_004797743.1:478802-488641 GCF_000002075.1 Aplysia californica
ACTCATTTGTTTAGATTCCCCAAGTATGTTGTTCTGGGCCTACCCCTGCCTCGCTTGCCCTCAATTTTGCCAGTGAGAGCTAGATGTTCAAGGCCCTTACGTCTATTCAGGTATCCCCAAAACTGCATTAGTCGTTTCCTGATTGTTTTTAACATTGAGCGTCCCACGTGGGCTTCATCAAGCATTACCTCCTTTGCTTTCTTTTCCTTCCACGATACTCTTAGCAGTCTCTTAAGGAACCGCATTTCTGCTGCTTCTATTTTATTTTCACTGTCTTTAGTGATTGTTCAGCATTCACAGCCATATAGAAGGGTTGACCAAACATAGCATTTGAGGACTTTCATTTTGGTGTTCATTGAGATGTTTCTATTTTTCAGGATTGGGCTCATTTTTATTGAAACTAGCCTTAGCCATTGCAGTTCTCTTTTTTATTTCTGTGGAACATTTGGCGTCAGATGTTATCATATATCCTAGATATTTAAGCTGTTGGACTTGTTTGATCTTTTCACCTTTGCTAATGAGATTACAACTTGGGTTTGCTGCTTTTTTTGGATATTACCATGCATTCTGTTTTGTTTACATTCAACAATAATCCCTTACGTTCACTTTCTGTTACAACAGTATCTAGAAGCAATTGAAGGTCCTTTTCGGAGCCTGCTATTAAAACTGTGTCATCTGCATACCTGATGTTATTAATATTTTCTCCATTTACTTTGAGGGCTGGACATTTTTCTATGTTTCTAAGGATTGTTTCACTGTACATGTTAAAGAGGTCTGGTGACATAACACATCCTTGCCTCACTCCTCGCCTGATCTGCTTATATTCACTGTATTCTCCAATAATTCGTACTGCAGCGTTTTGGTCCCAGTACAAATTGGGAAGTGCTACGTACTGATAATTATTATTGATATCGCTCTCAGTCCCGCGGGGCAGGGAGTAGTGAGATGTTCTTTGTTAACGCTCGAGAAACACGAAATACATGAATACCCCCCCCCCCTCCAATCTCTTTTTCTCTTTCTCTGCCCCCCTCTCTCTCTCTCGCTCTCTCTCTCTCTCCCTATGTCTATCTATCTATCTATCTATCTATCTATCTATCTATCTATCTATCTATCTATCTATCTATCTATCTATCTATCTATCTATCTATCTATCTATCTATCTATCTATCTATCTATCTATTCATTCATTTTTATTTATTATTTATGTATTTACTTATCTATTTATCTATAAGAAAAACATAAAGTTGTATATATAAAGTGAAATTTGGAGAGTTATAAATATTACAAAAGGTATGAGAATTAACTTCTTTGAAAAGTTCAACTGTGTTGCTGATACAGCATGGTCAGTCAAGCTGCTTCTACAGCAGAATAGGCCTCTATGTGCCACCATCTGATATTGAGCGGAAGGCTTAACCACTCATGCTTACAAGTTCCTCAGAATATGGCAAGTTTAGGGCTATGATATTAATTATTTAATTACAGTTTTATGGCTCTTGGTATGCCTCTACCTGGTGTCGAAACAAAAAGAAGACCGCTGTAGAGGGTAACTCCGTCATCTTTGCACAAATCTCAACACAACTTCGAACAAAATTAATAATCTTCAGCTGGGGAGGCCTCGTTGGGGAATGGCGCTCACCTCTCACCCAAAAGGTTCCGGGTTCGAAACCTCACAGCTTCAATCAATTATTTTCCCTTCTCTAATAAATTTTCTCCCTTTACAAATGTATATCCTTCCCTGCCAGTACTGTATCAATGTACTGTACATGTACATGTACTCTCCTTTGCTTTCATCTCCACTCGACTCCCCTCTCCTCTAACCCCCCTCTTCTATGCTCCCTCTCTCTTTTACTCTTGACTCTTTCTGTTACTACCTGTGGTTTCTTGCTACTGCTGTCTTTCAGCCACACCCCTTATCTTAGGGTAGGTATGATCAGACATCTAGCCTTTCGTATCAGGACGAAAAACCTCGGAGGGCCGTGAGCAAGTTGTGCCCAACCACAGAATTCTACACTATTCCCTAGTAGTAGTAGTAGTAGTAGTAGTAGTAGTGGTAGTAGTAGTAGTAGTAGTAGTAGTGGTGGTAGTAGTAGTGGTAGTGGTAGTAGTGGTAGTAGTAGTAGTGGTAGTGGTAGTGGTAGTAGTAGTAGTAGTAGTAGTAGTAGTAGTAGTAGTAGTAGTAGTAGTAGTAGTAGTAGTAGTAATAACATGTTTTTACACAATATAGACAGTTAAAGAGGCAGGTAGCTTCGACTCTACCTGTCAGGGCCAATGCGGACTGATAAAATTCAAGGATAATAATATAACAATTATCTACTTATATTGTAGACTCCGTACTGATGCGAAACGGTTGAAACCTTGAAATGAAAAGGTTTTAGCCCCATGGTAGACATGAAACGTTATTTTCGACAACAAAAAGATCGAAAGCTTGTTAATACACGTAACATTTTTTAAAATAAACAACGACGTACCAATAGCAGGTGCGCGCTGTGCTTTGCTGAGCCATTGTATTTTGTTAACTGTTGAACAAAAAGGAAAGTTAACGTGATGGTGTGTAGCAATTCGGATTATTAAGCAACATAAAGCATACCAAACAGATGAATAAAACTGGATCCTGAGAACTCCTTTCCCCTTTTGCCATTAGGTTCTTTTTCTATTCCTACCACACAGTGTATGCTTTATTTCTCTGCTGATTCGCTAAAACGTCTACCAAATACTCATTATGGCACTAGCTAACACACTTATTTTTACGTTTTCGGTTCCATTGTAAAAATCCTTTAACTTAACAGGGTTCTTTTCCGCCTTCAGCTAACTGAAGGTATTTCAATTTTTTCATCTCTCAATGACCCCAGAGGCGCACAGCTTTGTGGTCGTAGTACTGGGTTAACTAGTAGTAGCTCGGAAAGTCATTAAATTAAATATTCTATTTCACCACAACTCCACTAGTCTACTGATCACAAAGCCAGCGTCAGTAGTGTAGGGAATGGGCGCTTGGCCGTTGCACACCGAAGACCCCAGTTCGATTCTCAAGAGGGGAAATTTTTAAATTTAATGTATCCAGTATCTCGTTCTTTCTGCTGGGATGTTGCATTCCTCTCAGCCCGTGTCGGAAGCCCGCCTCCTTACTTAATTATCAAAATTTTGTCGATAGAGGTAAATTACGACAACAACAACAACAACAACAACAAAAACAACAGCAAAAACCAACATCAATACATTTTTAAAACATTGGTAGCAATACAGGGGCCTATACTACGCGGAGATACCCATTTTCAGTTGGTAAACTGTCGGGGGGGTGTTAGAAAGTACTCATTGCTAAGTGCATTCCCAGCGATACTACTACTACTATCATTTTCGCTGAACCTTGGAATCGAATCAATAACTATTCGATTGCCTTGAGATTAAAAGCACAAATGAAATGGTTGACAACCCACGGTTTTTCATACTATGACACATAGATCTAGTACACGGGGTACAGTTTATTTTCCCATCCTGGTTTTGGGCAATTCATTAGGTTTTAGCCCTTAACACTTCGAGGTTACAGCCCATAATATGTAACTAATTTTGGAGAGATGAGAAGGGCGATCATAACAAGTTCTATTGTTTTAGTTTAATGAGAGTTCTACGGTGCTCGCACCTAGATCTACGTACGGTCATATTGCGAGCAAAATACAAGTTGGTTACATTCACAACAGTTCACAGCACGTCTTGATTTCTTTTAAGATTCATGGTCAGCTTTTAAAAAAGGTTAAAAAGGGGTCTCTCGTGGTCAAGAGATTTTCGTCTCTCATTCAATAGGTCGCGGGTTCGAATCCGGATAGCCACCGAAAAATCTTCTCTAAAGTGCTGTCCCATGGGTTTTATGCACCCCGCATAATTTAGCAAAATTTGATCATTTTTTGCTTAATTTTTGATTGCTTTCCGTTATCATTCTTTGTTAAATTAACAGAATCGCATAATTTTACATTTTTGGGCTCATTTTGCATAATTTCGTAATATTTCTTGCACAAAACAATGGGGACAGAAAGTGTTCTCCTTTCACATTCTTTCCCCGGATTCGAACCCGGGACCTTTGAATGAGAAGAGGCGAACACCTTACTTTCTGGGCCTCGAGAGCCTCCACTTCGTTTCTTCTGGAGAAGCCCCAAGGTTTTTCAAGGACCCTGTTTTGGGCATGACACTCCTGTGTAGCTTATTTTTGTATTGTTTATTCCAATATAGACTCTCCAACGGCTTAATTTTTTTTTTTAAACCTGTTTTACCTGACTAGCAACACAATAGAGTGCTGAAGATTAGGTGTTCAAGAGAGTAATAAAGACAAAAAGGAGGAGGTGTGATAAGGACGATACTTTGGTAAGAAAGAAGGTCTATCAGAAGAGACACTGAGTTGGGGTTGGGTTGTTTTTTTTTTTTTTTTGTTTTTTGGGGGGGGTGCTTTTGTGGGAGTTTTACGGCACTTGCAACACAATAGGGTCACATAAGTGCCGAAGATTAGGTGTTACAAGAAAGTAACACACACACAAAATAAAGGGAGAGATAAGGACGATAGATGTTTGATAGGAAAGAAGAAGCAAACCACACCAGAGCACCCACCAACCACTCACAGACACAGAGTGAGATAGCAGATAGAAAAGACAACCAGAAGCGAGTATACAAGTAACACAACAAAAGAGACGGTAGACAGAGGACAGAAAAATATAGTAGGGTTTTTTTTTTAAAAAGACGATTGACCCCCCCCCCCCAAAAAAAAAAAAAAAAATTGTTAATAAAAAAAATAATAGAAAGTTTGAGAAGTGATAATAGTGGACAGACAGAACAGGCGGTAGATAAAAGACAGAAAACAGACAGTAGACTTAAAACAAACAGAAAAGACAGACAAACACGACAAACAGAAGAGAAAGCAACTAAGAAACAGAAGAGACTGTAACGTAAATGAAACAAAAACAAAATGAAAACATGTGAAGCAAGCAGGTAAACGTAACGACGAAAACACTGGGAACGGAATGAATCCAAATCCAATACAGGAAATTTCGAGAGAAAACTTTTATTTTAAACAAAATTTGTGTAACATTTTTACATTATATACAATAAAAAACAAAATAAACATGTGTATACCACATTGTGCCAGATTGTAATAATTTCAGTACAAAATATTCAATTTGTGTTTTGTTTCAAAATAAATCTAATCAAGATTTTCAATCTTTTGCTACATAATAAAAGTCAAAAACTTATTCTATCTTAAAGTTGCGTAGGTAGTGATTAGGCTACCAGACCCGTAATCGTAAGATTGCGGGTTTATGGGTTCTAGCCCAACTCGGTCCAGCGTTGTGTCATTGGGAAAGGCACTATACATAAATCTGGAGTCATATAGGCTAGTTAAAAGACTGTAAAGTAACATTTCTTTAGAGCGTGTGTGTTGTTTTAAAAATGCTATCTATTACACTTTCTATATTATAGTCGAGTCTTTTTGTCTGACTGCTGGGACGTTGTATCCCTCTCAGTCTCAGTCCGGGTTGACCCTGGCAGGCACAGTCGAAGTAGTCTTCCTCTTAAAATTGTATCTAAAGCATGTCGATTGGGACATAAATTTTGGGATTTCTTTCAGAGTACAAAAAAAAAAAAAGCATACAAAACATTCAATCATATGAAACCAAACTTGGTTTAAAGAAAGAAGCAAAAATTATACGATGTACAAAGACAAAACCTATACTGAATATACATTGGTGGAATTATGTCATTGGTGTCGCTTCTAAAACGCGTTATTGCAAAAGAGGTTTGAAAGACCTTAGTAATTTCAGAACACCATATTATTATTCATCGTTCACCACCTCATAATGATATATCAGAATGTACACAATTTTGTATCTCAGAAACTGTTATTGTATTCAACAATGATTTATTTTAATCTATGTAGAATCACACATGACCCATGTACATAGCATGTCAGGGCTGTCAGAAGTAACTCAACAGTGTTGTGCAGCGTCCCGTGCGTTTCAAACCAATAAATATAATACGTATATAATCTTGCACTCCTTAATACATGTACACTTTCTTTTCTGAATAACCTTAGGGATATTTCAGAAAACTCCTACTTAATTTATAATAAACTTCATCACCAGAATATTGAATCCTATGCTTTGTATTGCGCATTTCAATCCCGAGGCAGAACAAGTGAAAATAATGTATCCATTCATCAGCTTCTATACAGGAAAAAAACAACGCTCTTTCTTCACTCTAAGATGCGCGCACACACACACATACTGAAGATTTAGCTACCTTTTAAAAAGTCCTTCACTTCCAAATTCAGAGAGAGACACAGAGAGAGAGAGAGAGAGAGAGAGAGAGAGAGAGAGAGAGAGAGAGAACCAAGTGATGATTTAGCAAATCTACGCTTTTTGCAGTCCTCTTCAAACTAAAGATATAATAATAATAATAATAATAATAATAATAATAATAATAATAATAATAATATAATAATAATAATAACAATAATAATAACAATAATAATAATGATAATAATAATGATAATGATAATAATAATGATAATAATAATGATAATAATAATAATAATAATAATAATAATAATAATAATAATAATAATAATAATAATAATAATAATTACCGTGTATGATAATCAAGAGTTTATAGTGGCAGGGAAAACCAGTTTATCATTCACAAACATAGCACACAATGGAACTCTTCATGCCTGATCTTTTGCAAATGACACTAGGGGGATCACAGTACAAGACGGAGAACTTAGGGCAACCAACTAGACTAGAACGTTCTCAAATATACAAAGCCGTCATGAAGTACAAAGGTAGAACTCCCATACATAATGTACTTTGCGTATAATCACACTGTAAGTGTTCTAGACTAGAACGTACATCAATTACAAAGCCATGTGGCACAAATGTAGAACTCCCAAAATGTATTTTGTGTAAGTCAAAGTGAAGGGTTAAGGTATGGCAACAAGGAGATGCGTGCGCACATTGTAATTATTGTATGCACGAATGGGAAGAAATCGTTGTATGGCGTTAAAAAAAATATCGGTATACACTAATAATATAAGAATGTCTCTTTGTATATAAATTCGTAGAAATATAATTTTTGAGACCAGTTGCACTCATTGGAATAATAACTCTATTTACACATGTGTAGAAATAAATTCTTTGAGATCAGTTGTACATCCATGCATAGAGTAAAGTTGATCCAATGGCACTTTGGGAGAAACAAACAGCAGAATTGTCAGTGTTTAAGATTATTTTGGGATTGAGCATAGTAAAAGCAATGAAAGCTCTTTGGCTTTTAAAAAAAGTGCAACTCTACTCCTCTCCTGAATAATGTAGATCCACACGAAATTCAACAAAGATTTTGGGGTACATCAGTTCTTCTTATATGAATATAATTCAAGGTCTATTCCCATGCAAAAGAAAACAAGAACATAGGTTTGTCAAGATTGGGTGGGAGAGATATTCGCCTCAAAATGTTGGGACGACTGCTCTTTAGGTGGCGTTAGTCTAATTGTTAGGGTTCCAAACCCGTAACCATTAGCTTGATGGTTCGGGGGTTCAATGCTCACCTCGATCCGAGGCTATGTCTTTGGGAAGGGCTCTTTTGCCCGAAAAAAACCCATTTGGATCTGGCATTTCGGAAACGGACGTTAATTTTAAAGGTGTTGCCTTTTTAACTAACCTTATAACATTAAAAGGGTCATCGAACCTATATAATTTTACATATTATCAGTGGTTTCGTAGGATAAGCTAGCATGTTAGAAAAAGTCTATAAGCTTGTGTTGGAAAGTCTGACAAAGAATACGTGCTGAGCTTTGCAGTCCAAGAGAAACGGCTGGGGATGGAATGTAAGTAAGGCTTTAAATTGTCCCCTACAATAAGAGAACACAAGATAATGATAGGCATTACGGCCTAACTTTATGGTTGTCCTAGACATGCACTGTGCAAAGGAACAAACCAAAGGCCAAGAGAGTCGAGTTTCGACAGCAGAAGTCTGAAACGACCCACAATGACACTGGCCATAGCCTTACTGCCAAAGGAAAGCAAAAGAACACAACAGTTCTCTGTCGACACTCCAACTCGGAAATCTTAATTTCATAAATGATATAGAAATAAAATGAAACAGGCAGAAATAAGAATAAAATATTTACAGACACATTGCAATAAAACAGTAAAACAAATCAACAAATCATCTCCAGATTAAGCTGAACACGGAGCTTCCTGGCGGTCACTCTGCCGAGGGAAAAAGAGATACAAACAAAATGTCAGATAAACGCTAGTTATAATTCTTGTCTATTTAAATACATGCATTTCAAATAACGCAAAGAGGGGATCTTATTCTTAGTGTGCGTGGGTTTTGTTGTTTCATAGTGTGTAAGACGAGTTTTGGGAATTACAAATACGGATGTTCAGTCCTGAAAGGTTGGTGAAAGTGAATGAAATGTCCCCCGTATTTTGTTGGGACAATGATGGACTTTTTGGTACAGACGAGATGACACAGACAGTGAAATTTGATTAATATATTATTTCAAGAAATTCTTACTCTTAAACGCATTCTTAAAAATACTGTACCAAAAAAGAACTTCGGCAATTTGATTAAATTTGTGGGGGGGGGGGGGGGAGAGAGAGAGAGAGAGAGAGAGAGAGAGAGAGAGAGAGAGAGAGAGAGAGAGAGAGAGAGAGAGGGGGGGAGAGAAAATATTTGAGTATGAGAGAGAGATGCACATATATACGAACATCATGTACATAAGTCTGAAGATGTAAGTAGATCTAAGTAAGATTTTTTTTAAAAACCAAGATGCACTGTACATGCAATTAAAAAAACGAGCTCGTAAAACACATGGTACATAATAGGTTCAAACCTTCCTCCATCGTTTTTCTCTTACCACGAGGGGTTCACATCTATACTGAGCTCTCTAAGTCTCGCATTGAAGGAACTCGTAGAAAAACACAAACACTCTCCCCAATGAACTCACACAGACACATTCAATACTGCAATTAATGCTTGTTTTAGTAGAGGTTTTACGGCGCTTGCAGCCGCATAAGGTCATATGAGCGCCAGAAGATTAGAAGTGTTACAAGAGAGTAACAAACATAAAAAAGGAGTGGAGATAAGAACGATAGATGTGTGACAGGAAAGAAGGAGAAAACCACTCCAGCTGACCCGCCAACCACCCAAAGCAATTTATAACACATGCCAAAAAAAAAATCCCATAAAGAAGCACACACAACCAAAAACAAACACACACGATAACAAACAAACATACACAATAATTAATAAACTCACACGCGACAACAGACACGCACTCACGGACACACAATAAACAAAGACACACTTAACAGAAAACACGATACACTGATTGATAGCAATCGTTCAGTTAAAGTTAAGAACTTACAGGTCTTGGGTCTGCAGGCTGTTCGTCCTGGTTATCACGGTTATCACGGTTATCATGGTCATGCTGGTTGTCCTGCTGGTTTTGCTCAAAGACTTGATCGAAATAACCTTCATTGAAGAGGTTTTTGACCAGGGCGCGGCTCGCTTGGTTCCTACTGAGAGCTGGTCTCCTGATCCTAAGTGCGCGGGGAGCCTTGGGGGGCACTTTGTCTTCTGGAGCAATGTAGCCTGGAGGGGGGAACAAGGGTTTCCTGATCTTGGGCACCCGAATCTGCTGATTTGTTCCTGGCCAGATGCGTGGGTTGCAGGGTTTTGGGTTGGGCCCTTTCTTAGGGGCTTGTGGTGGGACTACTGGGACCCTGAAAGAGCGTAAACAAAAATAGATGAGAGTGAGAGAAAAAAAGAGTGAGAGAAAGAGAGAGAGAGAGAGAGAGAGA
>NW_004797743.1:489939-491157 GCF_000002075.1 Aplysia californica
AGAGAGAGAGAGAGAGAGAGAGAGAGAGAGAGAGAGAGAGAGAGAGAGAGAAACAGACAGACAGACAGACCGCGACAAGGGCGGGGGCATTAGAACAGGTAGCCGGCTATCTGCACCACCGTCCATGCTAACCTGATGTATACCTACAACCGACGTAGTCAGGAAGTTGCACGGGGGAGGGGGAGGGGTCTGTCTGACCACAGACCTGGTCAGTGGTCAGTCTGTCAACACACACACAGCGTTGGTCGCCCAAACTACAGTACTGTTCTGTGATCTCACCTGTCTTGTTGACCAAGTTTGAGACTTAGTGTGCACATTGACCCCTCAGCCCCCCACCCCCACCCCAAGCACCCACCGACGCTCAGATCAGACAGGTGAAATGACCACCTGTGCAGTCGAACCTGCTTTATCAGTCACCTGTCTAAGACGATCACTGGTACATTCCCTTCTGTGCGTACTTTAAAACAAAATAATATAATGACACTGTAATTGTAATATAAGAAGACCACCTGCCCAATACGATCACTTTTCTCTTCGACATTGGATGGCCCATCTCAGACCATTTCGACTATAAATGACTTCTGATGCACGCGAATTAACTAGTTCAGAAAAAGGGAACAAATTTGGGTTAAAAGAGGTGGATAGAAAGAGTATTTAATTTTGTTGAAAGTACCGTACATGTACTTGTGTGAGAAAGAAATAGAGAGTATGCGGCATGCGGTACAGGAATAAAAAATACATCGGGCCAAAACAGATCAAGGTACGATACAGACTGAAGGAGAGTGAAGGATGAGGCAAGAGAGGAAATGAGAGGGACCGAGATGAAGAGCAAGAGTAATGGAAGAGGGTGAGAGAGAGAGCGACAGACAAAGAGAGATACAGAGTGAAAGAGAGAGAGAGAGGAGAGGGGCGTGGACGTTACAAACTAGGAGGAGAACAAAGAACACAACTTGAGACATCAAAAGGAACGATAAAGTGACCACAGCAGAAGATACCTGGGTAAAAATCGCGGGCTTTCAAACCTGTCAGAACCGGATAAACGTAAGGAAGAGTGGTTTCTCACCAGCCCTGAGGCGAGAGACTGGGTGGGGCGGGGGTGGTGGAAGGAGGTACAGTGTTACGTCTGGTTGTTCAACCTATTGTTGTGTCCACAACTGGACTGTTCTTTTGTTTGCCATATGGCTTGCACGGGTGTCACAAAAGCAAAATAAGGAGGGG
>NW_004797743.1:491272-494681 GCF_000002075.1 Aplysia californica
GGGGGAGGGGAGAAGGAGTGAGGCTGAGGGGTCCTCCTTTGGTTTTAGGTCCAAATCGACACACACAAAGGGGCCACTAATTTGGAAGTATGTGCCCAATGCTCCTTCGAGAGGGCACACTCCTTAGTAAGCAGATTTATATATACATTTAACATTATTATTAATATACACTTAACGGCCCGCTGTAGTGGACAGTGACAATCACCCGAACAAACGACCACCCCTCCCTTTTTTCTTAAACCCTGCCTGAGACGGATATTTTTATCTTCGACAATGTGTGAGTGTAGGAGAGAGAGAGAGAGAGGGGGGGGGGGTAATTTCAACTGAAATTTAATGTAAAGCTAATAAAGGTAAGGGTAAAGACACTGACTTGCTTGTAGACTCCTTCTTATTAGAGTTTTTTTTTAAAGACGCATTACATATGACACTAACCCGCTCGCTGAAATCAAGAAACAGACATAATAAGCTGACTGAACGTAATGATGAGACAGACTTTCGCTCTCTACATGATGGATTGAGAAAAACCAGCAATGCGCGGGAAAACAGCTGATAGAACAGCTGACAGGGGCAAATCCGCCGGTCAAGAGGTCGTGGTCTGTAACATTGCATCACGGTCAGCGAAGCGTTAACAGCGGGAGGGGGGGAAGGAGATTTGTTTGTTTGAGTCCAGGGGGTGGGGGGTGTAAACTAGAAGGAGGTAGGGGAGGGGGGTGCAAGAGAGGAGGAATGAGGAAACGAGGGCGTGGGGGGGGGGGTTGCAAAGACAACGGTCAAGATTATTGAGCGCCCCAGTGGACCAGTGCGTTACAAGAAATCTGGCGGGGAAAAAAGGCGGGCAAGGAGGGTCTTCTAATTCGAATAATTGGCTACTGATCGGCCGTTTTTGAATAGTCAGGAGATGGCTTACTTGTAGGGAATAGACTGATTGGTGTGAAGCAGGACTAACCAGCGAAGAGAATTTATTGTTCACGATGAAGCAATTTAAATGTGTCAGTGCATGATTTAAACTTAAATGTAAAAGGGTTAAGGTTTCTATTGAAACAAAAAACAAACAAAAATGTATCTTTCACATTTATACACGCCTCTATAAATAAATCATTGATGGTCTGGTCTGGACTCCAAAAAATGAAGATGTTTTCCTGCTTTGTTGTAAAAGCGAGGGCCTTAGTATGTTAGTAAAAGTAAAAAGGTCTTCGCCACAGCGCTTAAGTGGCAACAATTAACGGGCAAAATTCATGGTGAGAACAAAAAGTATATCTACAAAAATGAAGATGAAATAAAGTTACGTACTGCCTCTCAAAAACCACAGATATTAGTAAAACATGTGAAGTATTCTTAGAACTAAATCTGTCCATGAACATTCAAGCAGTGCATGAATCTGTTCAACCCAATAATAACATAAATTACATTTTTAAGAATATGAAGCCCTCCACAGATCCTCATGTACAAGAACATGTTTCCGTCTGAAAGATTTTAAAAAATATATTATCTACAGCGCAGTGAGGTGGATTAAATAGGGTTAGTGGAAGATGAAAGAAACAGTCGTGGAAACATTTGATTTGGCATGAAGAAGAGAAGGAAAACTGGTAGTGCTGAACTAAAACCATGACAGTACAGTAAAAACATTCAGATTATTGAGAAAACAAAGTCAAAATAAGTCTCCAGACATAAAGATAATTTTATCAGTCAGCGAAATGCTCTATCGTTTATGGTAACTGACTTTCGCAACTGTTGCAGAGGTAGTACTTAACGAGAGAAATAGAGCAGAGTAGCAGTCGCAGAGGTTGAGTTTGAGACTATAGATGGTTGATTATTGACTGTGACTGAATTGAAAGGTTCCTGCAACAGTTGCAGTTGAAATTTCTTTGGTTAGGCCTATTCGTTTTTCGAAAAAGAGCAGTTTTAAAAAAAATGATAACTTTCACTCCAAACTGACTGAAAAACACCGACCAAAACAATGCTGTGACTGGAATGTCTGTTTAAAACTAGATCTAATACACTTTATAACACACATCTGAAATCAAATATATTGGAAATCTGTGTGTGTTCCATTTCAGGAAAAGCGTACTGACTTTGTGATTAAAGCGTGCATCATAAGATAAATAGAGCACGCCAGCTTAAAAGCTTATAAGATATTAGTTTAGATAATAAACTTGGCCTAGTAGTGGGTACTGAGAGAAAAATGTTAGGGTGAAACTTCCAGGCGTGTGGAGGTGAAGACAATGAAAAAAAAATTGAGAATAGTTCACACTAGATCTAGATTAGATCTAGATCTAATTGATATAACTGAAGCAATGAACAGCTTTATATGTGTGATCTGCAGCAAACAGTACAGCAGTTTGACCCCTGAAACAGTGCATCTGTGTGCGGGAGTGAAAGTAAAAATTTACCGAGAAGTGCAAGAAGAAAAGTAGGCTATAAGAATCGTTATTTAAAAAAAGATAAAAGTTTAAGATCCAATTTCTACGACGCATAACTAAGCCACAAGCATAGCATAATGACAAGGCTTCCGTAATGACAAAGTCACGCAGGAAAACTCCGAAAAGGATCCAGTGTCGCAGTGATAAAAAAAAAAGGAGCGAGAGTTTAGATAACATAATATCTTTAAAATGAAGATGTAGTCAGAATCAAGAGATAGAAAAGTGGAGGTATCCTGTAGATCTAGAGAGAGAAAATTAATGACATTTCAATGTGATTTGTGAATGAATTTCCCAAGAGATATGATGCACTGATTAAATATGGTACGGCTAAAACTAAATTAAATTGCAAACACATAAACGGTGTACTCACTGATCAATGGTATTGTTATTGCAATCAACATAGTCAGCAGGGTTGAAGATCATCTTGCCAGCTGTAGTCAGGTAATAATTCACCGACGTCTCGTGGAGAGAAGGGGATGATCGAAGTCGTCGAAGTCGAAAAAGATCGATGTCGAGTAAAACGAATGTCGGATCTCGGGCCGGACTTCAGGCTTTATACCTCGGGAGGAAGAAAGGGGGAGGAGTCCAGCCAGCATCGTCGCCAGTGTCCAAGCATCCAGAGCATACCCCGAGGACGCTTCAGTCGGTCAGGGGGGAGGCGTCATGTATTGTTACCCTAGTCAGGTGGGAACATTGACCACCGCGAGGTACGAACACCGCACGTTATTGGCCGCCCAAACCACGCCTTCCAGCTCAGTTTGTCTGCCGCCAGCACAGTTTCTTAGACGGGTAGATTATCGGCTGATCGGCTGTCTGTTGCGCTCGCTGTTGCGGCTTGCGCGCGCTCACGGGTGGCATGACAGAGGTCTTGTTTTGAATTACGGCTCATGATTTGACGCATTAAGTAAACACCCCGATGTAGGATAGCCACTGACGGAGCTTTGTTCGAATTTAAAAATGTTCAATTGTATATGTATGTGAATATGTGT
>NW_004797743.1:495918-497982 GCF_000002075.1 Aplysia californica
ACACATGATAATTTTTTAATGAAAATACAACAGCAAAATCCCCATTAAATATCAGAGAAATTATTTTATATTACAATGATACACTTCTCTAAGGCTTAATGTTAAGGAAGTAGGCTATAGATCTAGATCTTGAATGACCCCCAAACCAACAAGATCCCAAAAGATAACAAAACCTCATTTGTGTTATTAAGGATACAGAATGCTAATAGCCATAGCCGTATTTATTATTTCTTATTTAATCTTAAATCAAAAACTATTAAAGCTAGAGAAAGAACGAAAAGTCCTCTCATCTTTAAAAATAGCTCAACAAATTAGTACATATTTTAAATTGAGAATGTATAGTTTTCCAATCTAATGCTAAAAGTAAAAAGATGAACAATAGCTAAGAAGTTAGAGAACAAGTTGGGACAATACCGTGTATGAAATACATTGTACTTTGAAAAACAACGCATTAAATGGCCCATGTGGGCCAATAAGCCCCAGCTTATTTGCCCATGTGGGCCAATAAGAGCAGCCATTCAAAAGGAATTTGTTTGGTATAAAATTCATAAAGAAGAATTTTGTTTTTGACAACGGCTTTTATAAGCACGACCTATAAGTAAAATGCACAAATTTCAAAATTCTTGTAAGGAGAGTCAGGAAATGATTGTTTTGTATTTCCCTTCCTTTTCTTTTTAAGATTTAATCTGTCCTTTCCTGAAACGTTTAAACGGTAGTTGTTTTTTTACAGAGTTTTTACAAGATGTTAACATTCTGGAATTCCAAGAACCAGTGTTCTATAGATCTATGTCCCTTTTTTGGACACAATTTAACTCAATTTAATGTTGTGTACAAATTTGAAACACAAAACTTCAGTGTAGATGAAAATATTTACAAGAAAAGTTGTAAAGTTTGGTTTGTTATGTTTTTTTGGATCACCCTATAAATCATTGTAAACTAAAAGTATATGTTTTGGTTTAGATTGGGGGGGGCCTGATAGTGTTCGTCAAATACATAGTTTTAAAGAGGTACAACCTGCTATTTCTATAGATATTGGGTGTTTTGCGGGTCGGTCTTAGTCACCTCGGCATGGGGTGGCAAAGAACACCCTATTAAATCTCTCTTATAAAACAGCACGGTATTAGTCTAGTAATCCCTACTCTGGGGTGACAAAGACCTCTGGAAATAGCATCTTATGCTTGTTGTGACTATTTTTAGGACACTAAACTATCAGTACGGTATCTCAATTAGGCTATGTGGACAATGTAGCCTTAGAAAGTTTCAGATCAATATCTTTATTATACTGCAGCGCACCAGACTTTGGTTTGTAGGTTTTCGGCATCGTGATAATGGTGATTTAATACCGGGAAGTAATGTATCCAGGTCTAGACTGGAATGAGTGGGCTCTACTAGAACAGAAATCAAAAGAGACCGAAGAAAATATCGTCATTGGCTGCTTATCATCAAAGATCGACAATTTGGGATGCACGGTAATTCAAAACGTATACATTTATTTACCTTTTTATATATCTAGTTCTACACATTTAGCAGCTCAAGCGTAGCAACAAGATCTTGTACGTTAATTCCATGCGCTATTGTCACATAATCCATCTACAAATAGATTTTTAAAACTATAGAATGGACATACAGACAGGCAAATTGGGTTGAAAATGCAATGTTTAAATAATGTCACCCCGGATCAGCCACTCAAGAGCCGGGTGACAAAGACCACCCCAGCCAAATAAAAATTATCTATAAAACTGGAAAGAGGAGATTAAAATAAGTTAATTCAACTAATCTTAAGAATATTTAGAAAAATATTATTTAAGTTATTTAAAGTACGTTTGTTAAATCCAAAAATTTAAAAGACCACGAAGGACCAATTTTTAGCAGTAAGGGGCAGACACCTTTGATTCAAGTGTAGATTTGCTCAAAATGGTGCCTGCAGAGTTATTATTGTGTTTTTAGATACAAAAAGATACAAATTAACAATTAAACAAAAAAATACTGTATTTTGTTTGAAAATAAGAAAATCCACTTGAAAAATTGAGTAAATACAACAGTTTACTGGTTACTGATCTTTAT
>NW_004797743.1:500787-503574 GCF_000002075.1 Aplysia californica
ACACACACACACACACACTCATGTACTTATTCATAGCTTTCGTTCTCTTTCTCATACTTTATAGATTTAGTACGAGTCATACGGCACTTGCAACACAATAAGGCGATTCATATAAGTGCCTAAGATAAGAAATGTTACAAGAGAGTAACGGGGATAAAGATTCCTCCTACTCATCATACTCTATGTCCCTTTAAGCACCTTTCAAATACATTATACACACCAAATACCCAAGCAAATACATACACAAACACCAACAATGTGCATTAAGACTGCTCGTGACAGCGGAATGGTAAAGAGACGTTTGGGTGAGAGAGAGGGAGGGGGGGGGGGGGATAAGCGAGGTCATGGGCCCTAAAAGAATAACAATCCATTGACACAACGACTATTGTTTGTGTTGTGAGCTTTATCACAGAAAAAGGTCAGAAAACGAAACACAAGACCTGTGTATGTATTATGTGTACTTTACTGGCAGAATGCAGTCATGTGTACTTAGAAAGTGGAGCAGCAGTAAGTACGCTTATTTTTGCACGCCACTAGTAAGGCAGAAACCAGCTTTTCCTCTTTTATTATGTCACTTGAAAGACACATTTGCCTGAAAAGGCATAATCTTAGTTTTCAAGTCTCAAAACCAAACTCAAATGGAAACCAAAGTTACATTCGTGAAGCCGTTTCACCTTTTAAATGGACGGCCAAGTCTACCAAACGGAAGCTCGGTGATCTGGGACAAAATGTCATCCCCACGAAGGAATTGAACTCCCGCCATTTGGCGCAATTTTTTTAATTTTTTTTTTGGGGGGGGAGTAAGTGTTTTACGGCGCTCGCAACTGCATAAGGTCATATGAGCGCGCGGGACACAACTAACATTTTCAGTTTTAGAGAAGAAAATGTGTTCCCTGGCAGCCTATTCCTTACTGCTACAAGGCCTTCTGGGTCTGCGGAGACATCTCACGATGAGTCATCTGGCAGTCTGTGAGTACCATACCCCGTCTGTAGAGCTCCCACGCGAGTGAGGGAAGAAGATGTCGACAGTGAGTTCCTGAATGAACAGGTCGGCTTGCTGTGACGCCAGACCTACCATAATTTAATGGTGGATGCGTACAGACCTATATGTTCTTATACTAACTCTGAGCGTCTAGGTACAGACCCTTCTACGAGCCGAAGGGTTGTTGCTCACATCGCACCTCGCAGGGCTATGGCACCTCCTGGCGAGAGCTCCGTCTGCAACCCGTGCTCCTATGCCTATAGCAGGGGTCCCCAGGCTGCCCGAAGAGGACGGAGAGTTGACTCAGTTTAGGCTGGAGAGAGCAACGGAGCATCAATGGACATGTCCGGAGTGCAGGGATGTTGCTTCTTGAAACAATGAACAATGAACACCCAACCTTTCCACAGAGCAGGGGTCCCCAGGCCGCTCGACGAAGACGGGGAGTTGACTTAGTTGAGGCTGGCATGCCAGCGAGCGTCTGGGGTTTCACTCTCAACCCTTACAGCCCTGAGAATAAGGCGAGTGTGGCAAAATTTCATCGCCACTTTCTCGAGCAGTTTCTGCAGCTTTTTTTAAAGTGTGTGCTGGCACGCTGCCGTGAAGCAGCAAAATGATTTTTTAAATCTGTCCTCTGCGTTTTTCTTTTATATAGCCTCTCGTAATTTTTTAGCTGGTTAGAAAAATGGTCTCATGTGATCGTACGTCCATTTTCAAGATAGTTTGTCATAATTACTCTTTCTTAGTCCCAAAAAACCGGATAGCATAGCATCACTTTTCCACTTGATGGCAGCACCTTCGCCTTCTTTGGGGTTGTAGACGAGGGGGATTTTCACTTCATTGATGCAGATTTTTACTCATGATCGTAGTGGTGTACCCATGTCTTATCCATGGTTATAAGTCTTTCAAAAAATTTATTTTCCTCCTTTTCATACAGACCAAGCAATTCTTGAGAACAATCCACATGTAGCAATTTTGAGGAGGACTCAACCATCTCGCAGAAACTTTGGTCATATTCAAAAGTTCATTTAACATTCATTCAACTGATCCATTGCTAAGCCTAGTATCTTTGCTCACTTGTCCGACAGTCACCCGCCTATCAGACAATACAAGTTTCTTGATTTTCAACACTTTCTCTTCTGTTGTTGCTGTCACTGGGCGACCATCATGGTGATCATGTTCAATGTCCCTGAATCTGCATTTGAATTTTTTACTCCAAAATTTTATCCCAGCATAGGATGGGCAATCAGCTCCATATACGGCATGCATCTTAGTAAAACTATCTTGTAGTTGTTCGCCTTTCAAGAACAAAATCTTCATTACTGCCTTGTGCTCAATTTTCTTCATTTTTACGTTGAAACTGGAGAACAACAAACCCCCAATCACTAAGGCCTGCAGTGTGCTGGTGATAAAACCGGTAATCGGAAATTCCCTAAAATTCACATGCATTCTAGGACGATAATTGTTGGTTTTTACTCCAAATTTCAGCGTTCTACCTTTATTCCTTCATGATCAGGTAAAAAAAAACAACGTTTGGTATGTCCGACGTACAAAGCAGAAGACGTTTCTTTATTACCTACTTTATTTTTCAATATTAAAGATGATAATTTAGAAGAAGAAGAAGAAGAAGAAGAAGAAGAAGAAGAAGAAGAAGAAGAAGAAGAACAAGAACAAAAACAAGAACAAGAACAAGAACAAGAACAAGAACAAGAACAAGAACAAGAAGAACAAGAAGAAGAAGAACAAGAAAAAGGGGAGAATTTGGAGGAAGAGTAAAGAGAGGAGGCGGAGGAGAGAGAGGAGGAGGA
>NW_004797743.1:505231-510249 GCF_000002075.1 Aplysia californica
GAGAGAGAGAGAGAGAGAGAGAGGGAGAGGAAGAGGGAAAGAGAAAGAGAGAGTTTGGTGTTCCCCAAAGTTCAGTTTTAGGCCCAATGCTTTTCACAATGAATAGACCTACTAAAGTAAGGTCCTTTATACACATCCACTTGCTGTTGAAAAACGAAAGTATCACCTCAGCTATCATTTCTACACCGATGACACACAGATATGGATCTTTTCATCCGTGCAACACCACACCGATAAATTCATAGAAAAAGTAAAGAAATGCATTGAAAAGTGAAAAATGGACGGGGGGGGGCAATTTAATGCTGGGGCAAATTAATGCTGAATGAAGATAAAACAAAAACCTTAATGATGTTGATAGAAGCCAGTTTGAAATTGAAAATACTAGCATTTCCTTTTCCAACAAAGTCAAGAACCTAGGTATATTTTTAAATTCAGATGTCCATGAACAACCAGGTAAATCATGTAATTCGATGTATGTATGTATAAATGTACCTTGATCTCAGAAGAATTAGTAAAGGCACCTTATTTCAACCGATGCATGCTCTCTGTTTCTTTTGTCTTGTCAAAACTTGACTACTACAATTCTGTTCTGTCAGGTATTTTGTGTGAACGAATGAGGAAATTGCAAGTGGCCCAAAATAACACCGCAAGACTAGTGCTGAAGAAAAAGAAGAAAGATCATTCTTTAAAAAATGTTATAAGCTCTGCATTTACTTCCAGTTGATAAAAGAATCCATTATAAGGTTTTTACCATCTGTTATATAATGTCTTAACGATAAAGCTCCTTCATATCTATCTGAACTTTTAACACTCTATGTTCCATCTCGTCAGTTACGGCCATCCACAAATGCAACAAACTGCAGAGCCCCTAGAAAGAAAGTATGATCTTTTGGTGAGAAACGTTTCTCATTTATTGGCCCTAAAATCTGGAACACCTTGCCTGAGGATCTAAAGAAATTAACTCATTTTGATACGTTTAAGTCTAAGCAGTTGTTCAAGACTAACTTGTTTAACTCTTAGTTATAGTGCTGACACGTTGTTGCTTTTGTTTTGTATTGGGTTTTTTTTAACTACTGTCCTTTCGTGTATTCAGTTGTGAAAGCTCTTCTTTATGCGGTAGAACTGATTTTTCTTGTTACTGTGAAAATATTTTCTCTCGTGTAAATGATCATGTGATTGGTGTAAAGCGCTTAGAGCTTGTACTGGCAAGGGATAGAGCGCTATATAAATGCAATATATTATTATATTATTATAATGTTACATATATATATATATATTTATATATATATATATATATATATATATATATATATAGGTGTATACCAAGATATCCTCTCTCTTTCTTTTGGAGATTTCATCTCTTTTTTGAACCCGCAGAGGGGCGGCCACACACAAAAAAAAAAAAACCGGGGGCTTCTGAAAAGATATTCTTTTCTCTTTGCGAAAATTTTCCTTTTTTCTGGGGCTTATATGGGGCATTCCTTTGGGGATATATAAAAAAAACATTCCTTCTTTTTTCCTTTAAACTCACGCACTTGTCAAACCCTACGTCTTCTTCTTCTGTTATTGGTGGTGGCCCGTTCGTTTTTTTTTTTAGTTTGTTTTATCTTGACCCCCGCCCCCTTCCGCGAGCCAGAGAGGAAACACCTCTTCGGCGGAGAAGAAGATTTTTTCGTAGGAAGAGAAAAATATTTCCTCCTCGAAACACAGACAATCCGGGTGTGATACACCGCCCACACCCCCTCCCGACAGGAGTAGTGCCCACATACACACAACAAACTATTTTGATCTTCATATATTAATGCATAAAGATATAACTCTTTCGAGTCTTTTATATATATATGGATGTCTGTATTAAAACAGAAATTTATAATAAACGCGGTTTTTTTTCCTCTTGTCTGGAATGTTGTGGGGGTGGGGGGGTGTTTGTGTGTGTGTGTGTGTGTGTGTGTGTGTGTGTGACATGAATAAACATGTAGAGCTATATGTACCTGTGTGCTTGTGTGGGTGTAACTGTGTGAGTGCATACATGTATGGATGTATGTATGTGTGTGTTGGTGCTTACGGTAGAGAAAAAGGAGGGGGGGGGGGGGGGTGATGGAGGAGAAAATTTAACGAATTGTCTAGTTTCCTTTCACTCTTAGTAGTTGACAACGTTGTAGTTCTATTCTCTTCCGGCTATATGACAAGGGATGAAGCAATCACACAGCGCCTGGATTTCCTGAAATTGGTGGACGTGGCCATGCACAAACAAACGTGGCGTCGACTCCTCTCTGCCTTAGGAATCTGACGGTATATATATATATATATAGAGAGAGAGAGAGGGGGGAGAGTAAGTAAGTGAGTAAGTTTATTAGAAATATAAAAAAAAAAGCTTTAAATAACAATACTCTAATGTAAAGCAATGTTTTAAACAAACCAGACATCCCCTCCCACCTGTCCCCAAAAAATCCAAAATGTAAAAATGTAAAAACACCGCGGCAGTACGGATCTGCAGTTTGATAATATGTCTCTTTGGGGGGGGGGGGGTATACATTTTGTGATCCCCGAGGACTCAAGGAATTTCCTTAGGTTAAAAAGTACACATCATGACGTCAATACAAGGCATAATGCTAATTCAGGTGACACCTTTTTGGGATAGCGTGCAAGTAAACGTTAAAGTTCTTTATATGCTATTTTTTTTTTTAATTTAAAAATTGGATTCTTTTTTAAGAAAGTTTTGTTTCAGCTCCGCAAAATTATATGGGGAAGATAGCTCAGATCTGAGATCATGTTGCGTCATTTGCGACGAAACGTCATGGACCCGTCTGTCTGTCTAGCTTTCCCTGTCGTGCTGTCTATTATTTGCATGGATGAACATCTTTTCTCAAAGTACAAAATGTCTTTGTAAAGTAAATCGTCGTCTCTACACTAAAGCAGAATTCTCGGCAAGCTAGTGCCAAAGAGTCACAACTGCATTACAGTGATGGAAAATTATATTCTCTAAAATGTTCTCCTTTCACCGCCTTTCTACTCTCCAACCACGTTCTGTCGTCTGCTTTCATCTCCATCTTCTACCCTAAACCCCACTCTTTACCCCATCCTCTGGGTTCCTGACTCTTTCTGCAGCCTTTCTACTGCTACTCCTTGGCTCCTTCTTACTGCTGCCTTTCAGCCACACTCCTGATCTTAAGGTAGGTAAGATTTAACACAAGGCCTTCCCAGACAAGGACAAAAAATCTCGAAGGAATCGTGAGCAATTTGCGCAGGTTAAAGATCACTTGGTGGCCCAAAATCAATAAGAGTAGGCTTCGGCCGCCACCTGTGCAAAATTCAAAAGTAATTCCTACCAAACTGAAAATGTTTAATGAGTCCCGCGTTCAAATTACTTTATGCAGTTACGAAGGCCGTAAAACACGTACCTAAACACGTTTAAAAAACCCAATATTCCACAGCTCATTTACAATCAGTTACCGTATTACTCCTTCTCAGAACTCATAAACTACGCGAGTTCCCCTTCCTCCCTCTTCCCATTTTCCACCCCCACCTCCACCCTCACATAATGGTCTTCAATCTACAGAGGTCCTCAGCACACAGTACTGTTCCCACTGACCGATGACCCTCGGGCATCACCAAAGCTAACCCCCTTTGACAAACGAGCGTGCTAATTTCTCGCTTACTTTGAACACGGCGACCGCCTTTGCTCTTTGAGGTACCCGGTACCCCACGAGAACTGAAAGGATTAAAGAGATTTCTGGTAATTTACCGCGAATTAACGGAGCCCGGGGCACAGGGTCAGCCCTCTGTCCACCTGTGGTCAAGGCAAACGGACGAGGCGACGGCCAGGAGAGACGCTGAATTGAGACATCTTGGGACAAGACTGGCGATATCATCTAGATTTACTAGACAGCAATATGGATTGAGCTGAGGCAAACAAGCAAGCGAGCAAACAAACATGCAAGCAAGCAAGCAAGCAAGCAAGCAAGCAAGCAAACATACAAGCAAGTAAGCAAGCAAGCAAGCAAGCAAGCAAGCAAGCAAGCAAGCAAGCAAGCAAGCAAGCAGGCAAGCAAGCGAGTGAGCACAGACAGGCGTCAATGGGATATATGTGTGCGCTTGTGTTCATTTTCCCAGTCTGTCTGTCTGTCTGTCTGTCTGTCTGTCTGTCTGTCTGTCTGTCTGTCTGTCTGTCTGTCACATAAAATTTAATGTGCGCGTACCATAGAGTTATATCCTTTTTAAACTAGAGTCCGTACGAGGTCATGTGACATGGAAACATTTGAGTTTGTTGGCGGCCATTTTTCAGTGGGCGAAAACGTTTGTTTACATGCGAGTGGGCGTGTCTCTGCTCTTACGTGTTTTATTTGATTTTAACGTTATGTTTTAACCCAAAGTGATTCTCTTAAAAGTGCAAGCATGTGAAACCTCTAGATCTAGTCCATTTCTGGATTAACGTCTTATTGGGTTATTTTGAGCTTTGATTAGAAATCACAGTTGAGTATGAATTATCACTTGTACGCAGATGATACACAGTCGTATAAATATGTTCCACCACCAGATGTTAAAACCTTGCCTGCCACCATATGGGTATGTGCATTGATGATGTTAAGAACTGGATGATTGATAATAAGCTCCAGCTTAATGAAAATAATACTGAAACTCGTTTATGTAACCAAAAAGAAAAGCCGTATATCCCCATAGACGTCGAAATCTAGATATCTAGATCTCTAGATCTAGATCAAGTTTGTACGATGTGTAATCGTGTGATGTGTGTGTGTGTGTGCGTGCGCGCGCGCACGTGCGTGTGTGTGTGAGTGTTTGTCTGTGTGTACGTGTGTGTGTGTATGTGTGTGTGTGTGTTTGTGTGTGTGTATGCGTGTGTGTGTGCGTGTGTGTGTGCGTGTGTATGTGCATGTGTGAATATTGTTCATACATGCATTTATCATATGTGGATTCTAAAGCACCTAGAGCTGGGTTTGTGGGCGCGTAGTAGTAGTAGTAGTAGTAGTAGTAGTAGTAGTAGTAGTAGTAGTAGTAGT
>NW_004797743.1:510379-511842 GCF_000002075.1 Aplysia californica
AGCAGTAGCAGCAGCAGCGGGAGTAGTAGTAGTAGTAGATCTACAGCCTTAGAGACTTTACAATAAAACGAGACCAGTAAGGATGGTGCAACACTGCTGTGTTTAACTTATCAGTGTACTAACAGAGCATCGAAATAAACCCTTTCACTTCATTGGTAAGAATAAGATTTATAAGAATTTGGACAGATTAGATCCAGATCTATGTTTTGAAGAAAATATATTCGAAAAGATCAAAGCCTACCTTTCAGTTAATTGATATCAAATCCAACCACTGCAATTTTGCTCGTCTTTGGGTTTAAATTACTTACTTAAACATCACAAAATCCAAGCTAGATCTACTAATCTGAGGCACAAATGTCACTCACTAGACAATGACTCAATGACTTAACTTATATATTAAACATAGTAATATAACAGTATCATCATAAATAATTATTTTTATGGGATGATGATGGATGGGAGCAGCCAAAGATAGGCTAGTGTCTAAAATGCATGATGTATAGTATAGGATAGATATCTAAACTTATTAGTGACAAAGGAAACTATAGTCAGAATGCGCTTGGTGCTGAGCTTGCTATATGCACAGCGTATAATATGTGTTTAGCACATTTTCTATTGCTCGAATGAATTTAAACTACTCATCACTGCTTCTGTCAGGCAGATCAGTGATGTCAGTTTTCTTTTATTACATCATCTATTTTTAGCTCATAATGTGTCTTATAGACACATAGTCACCCCGATTTATTTTTTTAATATAAAGAGCTATCAGCAAGGTTGTGGGCCACTAAAGTTAAGGTTGACTAGCAGCTAGATCTTTTTCACAATGGGCAGGTAATTTCTTTATCAAACAGTATACTTTTCAATGTTTTGTTTTATTGAATGTTGTCCAAAAACACAATTATTAAAGGTTTTTGTTTCTGTTATCACTACACTGTGTAGAAAAACAATTGACCAGGCTACAAAACAACGTTAAGTTCACTTTTTTTATCTTTAGGGAGTCCAGAGTTGTCACAGTTGTTTTACGAAGGTCTAAAATTAGACTTACTTAAAACAGCAATAGAAGGAGCTTTAGTTTAAGTGGTGTAAATGGTCTACTTTAGTTCTTAAAATCAATATAAACCACCAAAGTTTAATACATACAAAATAAAGCACTACTTATTTGGTATACTTAAAAAAGAATAACTGAACGCAAAAATGAAAAATAGGCCTGTTCAAATGTCACAAGGGAAAGTTTAACTCGATTTTTTAAACACTAGTAGATCTACATGTATATAGCGTACATCTATGGCGCGTAGGCCCTACGTACACACACAAGCACATGCATACACACAGACAAAAACTTTCGCACACGCAAAAGCATGAAAGCACACATATACATTAACACACACACACACAAACACACACTCTCACAAACACACGCACACACATATGCACACATTGACACACACACACACACACACACA
>NW_004797743.1:512041-518533 GCF_000002075.1 Aplysia californica
ATATATATATATACACATACACACAAACACAATTCACACATATGTACAAAGTGTCATCTGAAAACACTCAAGTCAAGTGCTCATACAGTTATGCTCCCGGCTCAGTGCAGACCGCAAATTGTGGGGCTTTGATAACTCTGCCTCTGAAACAATGAATGTTATAGAATTGTAGCTGGTATGTCAGAAAATTGTAAATGGTTTATTAGAAAACCATTTATGGTTGTGTTTGAAAATTGTAGCTGATACGTCGGAGAATGGTAGATAGTATATTAGAAAAGCGTAGATAGCATGTTGGAAAACCGTTGATGGTACATTAGAGAATCGTAGCTAGTACGTCAGAAAATGGCAGCAGGTATGTTTTAAAAAAATCGTAGATGGTATGTTAAACAATAGTAGATAATATGATAGAAAATCGCAATTGGTATGTTAGAAAATCGTTGATGGTAAGTTAAACAATCGTAGCTGATACGCTAGAAAATTGTTGATGGTATGTTAGTATGTCAGAACATCGTAGATAGTATGTTAGAAAATCGTAGATGGTATGTTAGTAAACCGTCGTTGATGGTATATAATACATAATCGTAGCTGGTACGTCATTATTTGAGTGAGTCTGAACTCACTACTCACTTAGCCACTGGAACCCATAAAAGCTTTAGGATCGTCCGTCAAGACTTTAAAAAAGGCCATACGTACATACAATGAGGAGGTTGCAACCATTGATATCGCATGCCTAGAATACCTCACTTGTTTTGGACAAATCATAGATGTCTCGTGCACTGTTTTCCTTGAGATAAACTACATCAGCTGACTGGAACAATCGCATCGAACAAAGGTGACCACTGACTGTAGGCAACAACAACAACAACAACAACAACAACAACAACAACAACAACAACAACAACAACAACAACAACAACAACAACAACAACAACAACAACAACAAGTCGCATTAAGGAGACCCGAGTCCCGAGCTCGATTTCCGAGAAAGGAGAAATTTTGATCAAGTATCTCCGTCTTTTTGTCATGTTATGATACCCTTCTCAGCCCAAGTAGGTCCTGTCAGGTAGGGTCCCAAGTTCGCTTCCTAGATGATCTAAATTGAGTGTGAAGGGACATAAAAACACCTACAAAAAACCCTCAATGTGGAAAACAAGAGCAATGCAAAACTCACGACTGTTGAGTTGTTGCTCAGACCACGGGCACTGTAGCAAGAAATATAGACTTTGCAACAAGAGTGAGCCCCGCCCGCCCACCCACCACATACGCACCTAAACACACACACGCACGCACACACACACACACACACACACACACACACACACACACACACACACACATACACATACACACACACACAACCCCCATTTGGAGCTTACTTGACCTTCAAAGCACACCCGGGATCTTCAGTCTCTACTGTGTTGCCCCCTTCAGCTTGTCAGGACGTGATTAGCAGAAATCACCTTTAAGAATCGGGGGTGGTGGTGGTATTGGGTCCAAATTAACCTCGCTGACTTTCCCGGGAGTTCAGTGCTAAGAAATCCGTCCGGTGTTGGATCAAGTAGCACCGTCACCAACCGTGAATCTCTTTCCAGCAACTATAGCAACCGCAATGAGTGATGGGAGGATTACAAGCAAGACACTGCATCCCCGAATATAACAAAAGGCTACCACAAAACTGTTTCTAGTGTGTGGCAATCACTTGACGGACCAGGTATTTCTATGACCACTGAGAGTAACGGTCAACAAAATCCGTTAAATCTGAGCTGGTGACTCTCCTGCCCGATGGTCATGTACTCATCTTTTTCAGTCTGTATTAATGCCTGCAGGCTCAAGAACTACGGCCAGGTGTACGTCAGAGCACTGATACAACACAAAAGTCTAGCACTTAAGTAGATCCTCCTAACCTTACTCTCCTTTCAGTCAGCCTCCTCTAGTCTAGATCTAGTATCTTCTATTTTGTACCATTTGTCGTGCGTATGCCCTATCGTGTGTGGACTTCCAAGGGGGAAATGAAGAATAATGCCGAATGATGCACGAAAAACGGAACCATATGCTGTAAAAACTCGAACGTCTCCTAACCCCCCCCCCCCCCCCAAGAAATTTTTTTAATTAATTAAAGATTGCTTAGTGTTCCCCTTCGAACATACGCTTCCCCTAAGAAACAAGCAAACAAACAAAAAACAATCACACACATACACACAAGCACACGCACAAACACACACACACACACACGCACACACACACACACACACACACAAACACACACACACACACACACACACAAGCGCGCGCAAACAAAAAAAATACCCTGAAAGAAAAACGAAAACCCTTTATTGTAAGTCATTAAATTCTGTACGACGAAACACAATTGAGTAGGTTGAATGGTACAAGTCGGTTGTTTGTTGTTTGGAAAGGGTTGTTGGGGGGGGGGGGGGTACAGAGAATTTAGAGGAGGAGGTGTGGGGGGGGGGGGAGAAAAGGTGAAAGGAGAGGCCGAAGTGGAAGATATTTTTTCTCCCCCCCCCCCCCCCCAAGGGGTCTTTAGGGCCGCCGGGGTTCTCTTCAAAACTCCCTCCCCGCAAAAAAAAACCTCCCCCCAAAGGGGTTTTTTTTTTTAATTCCCCGGGGGGGCCATTTTTGTTTGTGTTCTAGTTAAAAAAGGGGTCCCTTGTTTTAAAAAATACTTATTACCTCTCTGGGGGGGGGTTTTTTCCCTGCCGGGGCCCCGCCAAACCACACGGAGAGTTTTTTTTCCCCCCTTTCTTTTGGGGGGGGGGGGGCCATGTTTTTTGAGAAGGGACTAGGGAGGGGGGGGGGGGCTGCCTTGCCAGAGAGGTGATTTTTTTTAGGGGGGAGGGCAGGTAGACATGAGGCACCAGAGGTATTTGTTGACCAATCGTGCTATCTTTTACTAATTCCTTCCGGTTTTGATGTAAATCAAGCTGAAAGTACTGGTCCCAGCCTCAGAAGCGGAAGTCAATACAAAATTAATCTAAATTCTACGGACAAGACATTAAGCGTGTAAATTTTGAAGATTGTTTACACACAAATACCTGTCCCCGTAGTTTTATGCACCCCGCATAATTTAGCAAAATTTGATAATTTTTTGCATGATTTCTTATTATTTTCCTTTATCATTCTTTGTTAAAATTAACAGATTTGCATAATTTCCCATTTTTGGGCTCAGTTTGCATAATTTAAGAAATTTTTTTTGCATAAATCGAATGGGACAGAAATATCCAAACATCCCACTGCCTTTCTACCTCTTGAATCTAAGGACGTTTCCAGCTTGAAGTAGACAGCAGTTAAGCCACCATGAAAAAAGAAAGAAAACCTTTTTGAACAAACGAGTTAACAAACAAACCAACTAGGATGAACTTTTTTATTTAACTCCTAGGACCCTGCATTCTTTTTCTCTCTTTTTTTTTTTAATACATTGTCTTTCGTTCTAGAGCTGAAAGTGGGGGAGGTGAAAGTGCAGTTAGTATCATGGTCTACTATTAAATGAGAGCTGTTAGTTTGAACCCTCAACAAAGTGTTTTCGAGCTCTGTTTGTTTCCTCTTTCCCACTTGGTGGTTTCATGCTCTCGGAAGAGGGGGTCAAATCAAAACGCAATGCCTCTTAACTCTTTGTATACGACGGGCCAGTTCAGCAGGTGGATAGACATTATAACATAAACCTTCGAAAATCTCAAAGTAAAGGTACTTTAAATGTTTTACACCCCTACGTATTTTTTTCCATTAATTTAAGAGGCAGGCTGCATCATAGATACTGTCTGCTAAGGCCGACCCAGGTTGAATAAGACACTGCAAAAAAAACACAAAAAAACAAATCAAACAAAAACAATAATACCTGTACTTTACACCCCCACCAAAAAAAACAAAAAAAACAGCATGTACATTGTAGTATATTCATGCACTTTTCCAGGGTGACCAGCGCCTATGATGTAATAGTTATAAGGCTATGAGACTCGCGCAGAAACGAATTGAATCTGATTCCCATATAAGGGAAATTTTATCTTCATCAAATATCCCATTCAAACAGAGTTGGTCATGGCAGTCTGAGCTATGGAGTCTAAACAATGATCATAGCCCACTTTCTCTGCAAATGATTATAGATCTAGTAGTATCACTTAGAAGTAAAACATAATATACACCCACTGTGCCTTCCTTTGAAAAAGAGATGTTTCGAGATTCTGAGTGTGTGTGGACATGGAGACATCACAGAGTAGGGTAAGGGAGAGTGAGCGTGTGTGTGTGTGTGTGGGGGGGGGGGGGGTCGTCGATGTACCACGAGATCAACACACATCAAAAGCCGGTATGACACAACCGGGCTGTCTGTCCCACGCCCCTGACCATTGAGTGACAGCATTCACAATGGCATCACAGAGCAGACACCGCATCGTGAACGCTGCTAATTGTCGTTCTGTAGTGAGATCTTTCCATTGTGTACTAAGGTACCTTTCTCACGAGGAGAGATTGTCGTTATATAGAAGTTTTACTATCGTTTAGGGCTGAAAATAACCTCGTGAAAAGGTTCTATATGACTGTCTGGAATCATGATTTTCCGAAAGAGTTGTACATCCTCATAAAGTTGGAGAAGGGAGTAATTTGTGGCCCTGAAAGTCAATAATTATTTGTTGTACAGGCTCAATACAGAATCTTCTCCCGTTTTGGGCAGTAAGGGGCGTAAAATGGGAGAACATTTGTGGACAAAGTGTGTGTTTTCCCATGGACAAAGCTCCAGGTGGGGTAGTTTTTTTTGTTGTCCGTCGAGCAGTGTGACCTCTCATTTTTGTCAGTTACCTTTTCAATACTGACCAGGTTGTCTCCGGGCAAGGATCAATGTGGGCCGAGGTTCCTCTTTGATTCCAGGACATATTTGTACAAGGCACACCCCGGCCCAGCTTGGGGGGTGTGACAATCAATTACTCCGTCCTTTAATGGGTGTGAAGTAAATCTCAGACTATGATTCTTTGATCCCAAAATGAGTAGACCTTTTCCTAGTGTGTAGTTTGTAGGTAGTTAGCGGTGTCCACGCTCAAATTGAAATGTCTGCTATACATGGGGGGCATGGAGAACATGGTTCACAGGCGGTTATTGCCAATACTGTCCCTTATCTATTTTAGCATTTTTCTCAGTGTTCTTGTTTTTACAACAATGTAGATTATTTAGGGGACGGTTTTCGATTTAACTGGTCTCTTTTCCTCCCATGAAATTTTAAAGATTCTCCTTATGAACCACATCTTTGTTGATTATATTTTATTTCCACCCTCTTTGGTGATTGTCCACCACTCACAGCCGTATAGAAGGGTTGTCCGCACACAGCCTTTAACTACTTTAAGAAGTCCTATTTAGCCTGTATCTCTTCCAATATGGTTTCAGCAGAACTGACACAACAGCACCACACACAAGACGCTGGTCTGGTTGAGTGACTTACTTGACGTTCAAATGTGAACCTGGGCGTCCTGACTGCAGTAACTTAACTCTAACCCTTACAAGCCGTAAACTTATTCCCTGCTATATCGCAGCAAGCTTGATAGTTTTAAATAGTTGATACGGTGTAGTAGCATCCCCAAATTGAAAAGATAGAATTCAAACCGCAAGTATGCATAATAAATTAAAATGTTCAGAAAAAAATTAAGTTTTTACATGTTATGAGGGCACAGTTCCGGTACAGGCAGGCAGATGTTTATGGTGAATGGTGAAAAACGACGCCATAATGGGAGCTTTCATTTGCGGCACTCCACTTTTGAAATAGTACATCTGCGGCACTAGTGATGTTTGATAATTTTCTTCATAGATAGGACATGTGCCGCACTACTCGTTTTATTCAAAATGTTGATAGGACATTTGTGGCCCTGTGGTATGATTAATAATTATATTCAATATTCGCTATCGAATATGCCCTACATTGAAACATTTCCCCTCTGCGTTATAGGCTTGGGACTGACTCATTTGAAAATGAGGCCGTATTAGAAATGTTTTGATGAAGGCTATAAAACTTGGTAAAAATCTTATATATACATATAATGTACATGGCGTTTAGAGACGTTGCTGGCAGTCCATTGTAGCAAATGCGTTGGAGATAAACGATCAATGGTTCTATCATCAAACTGTTTCTTTGTTTGTTCTATCCACGCTGTCTTCTTTCTTTCTGATGCTGTCTCGCATCTCGCCGTGTCACCAGCACCTCTCATCTTGAACCCGCTTTCTCAAAATGACGTCCTGCAGTCGGTCGACAAGTTCGAACACTGTGGGATGTGCAGAATAGAACATACTGGCTGGTTTGCCTTTTCTGGTTTCTGTAAACTTCATGCCATGTTATCTGCTATTCGCCTGCTCTTCAAAAAAATGTAACACAATTGAGACTAAAATCTCTTTAATACCTATACACAATAGCATACACACAACACTCATACTACTTGACTAAACCGCATGCACACAGAAAGAGAGAGAGAGAGAGAGAGAGAGAGAGAGAGAGAGAGAGAG
>NW_004797743.1:518633-521593 GCF_000002075.1 Aplysia californica
TACCATACAAAGTCATTCTTTTTTTAATTTTTAAATATTTGTAAATTTTTTATTTTTTTTTGGACCCTGCCCAATTCTATCATCTGGCGTTTTGTTGTCAGTTCTTGAATTCAATGCCAAAACAAGTATCTTAAGAGTTTTTGCTGTTTTCCTTTGCAGATGAGACTCAAAGACGAAAATCAAGGGGGAACCCCCCCCCTCCCCACTAAATACCATACAAATACAAAGACAATCTAAAATCTACCACCACCAGGGCAGTGCTACTGACTAAAGTGTCTTTAGGCCATTCCCAAAAAGGGGATATTAACATGTTCTTATGCACAGTAGAATAGTAAATGGGCTGACTTATCAATGTCATGCTAATACTGTGCAGGAACAGCATAGGGGGAACCGCTGCTTTTTCTTTCCTCATCCTTGCTATTGTTATTTTCCTTTCCTTCTTTTGTATGTTTGTCACTCTCTTGTGAACAGTTATTTCCGGGGGTGCCTTGATAGTCGAAGCAGACTTTGTGCTGTTGAGGCTAGAGAGGTGAACAGAGTAAGCCCGATTCCCCATTTGGACTTCTCTGTTGACATCCACCCTTTGTCGCTCATATATGACCTTACGCAGTTGCGAGCCCCGTAAAAACTTATTAAAACATTTTAAAATCTTTGAACCTAGGGTGAAGAAAGTGTTTTGTGTGTTTGCCGTTTATTTGTTGCAGTTTTTTCTTAATGGGCTGCTGTACACTACTAAAGTTTGGCAGATACCCCCCCTGCTAAATCAATGTAGTAGCCAGTTTATCATTTATACAGGGTGTCAAACTCTACAAATTCTAGCAGAATTCATTTTGATGCTATCGTTCACAAAACCAAACAAGATTGATTCTTTTGTTTGTGCAAGGAATATGACATTCCCTAATGAACTTCCGAGTCAAACTTGATGAAGTGAAGGAGAGGTCAGTTGGAATAATATTATAGTGTTGCACTAGCCAGCGCCATCCTTCAAATGTATCAAAACAAAGCAGATAGGGATTGGATAAAACTTTCTTCTGCAATGTGCTCTGGCTATAAGGTTGTACCATTTTGCTGAAGCATAACTTTAGTTTCTTTCCGTCTTGATCGATGTAATGTTAGTAAAACTGAAGAAGGAGGGAATTGGAAGAAGAAGAGAGAGAATGAGAGAGAGAGAGAGAGAGAGAGAGAGAGAGAGAGAGAGAAAGAGAGAGAGAGAGAGAGAGAGAGAGAGAGAGAGAGAGAGAGAGAGAGGGAGTTTGTTGTGAGTTTGCACGGTGCTGTGTACTGAGAATTCACAAGTCTCGCTGGGTGATTCGCATGAGTAGTGTCGCAAATTGTACATTTTTCCCCTTATTGTTTATATGTAGTGCCAAAAATGGGATATTAGTTTTCTATTGTTTAATTTTAGTGCCGCAAAGCGGATACAGCCCAAATGATAATATTGAAGGAGCATCTAGTCAGTTTAAGAGATGGCGATTTCTATGTTTAATATACAATTCCTGCTCCCTAGGAAAACTGAAAATAAAATCATATAGGTTTAACGCTCTTTACAACACTGTAACTAACGCCTGCCTCTTTCAGGAACGAGCCAAATGGGTCTAGAGCCTTAAAAGAACCCCACAAATGATCCGAGTTCAAGAACATCAAGTCTGGGTTTCGATCCCATGCTATTCGTGCTATAGTCGGTCCAGCATGATACCAAGAAAAGCTAACGGAGTACCTGCTCTCAAGAAAACACGAAAATGGAATTGTATTGGCCCTTGCAAAACTTTTTGGTTATTTAAGAGACAGAACTTCCGAATATTAACGCTCGTTTCCTATAAGATCAACACAAATGTTAACATTCTTGTAAAGTGCCGTTCCCAAAGACACAACGTCAGATCAGAGAGTTCAGTTTGGTTGGACTAAGCTTAGCCTCAAACTCTCGAATGCTCGAACCCTCGACCCCCCGACCCGCAATATCACGATTCCGAATCTGGTAGTCTAACCACTAGACCACTGACGTCATGTTCTCCCAAGGTCAGGATTACTCTTTTTCTGACGCCTTGACTCTCCGTCTGTACAAAAGAAGCCACCACTGCCCATGAGCGGATCTCAAATTTCTGGAGTCCCTAATAAATTAATCTGGGGTTGAAAAGTGTTTCTCTAGACAATGTTTTTTTTTTTTGCTCTACTAAGATCACTGCTCACTGCTCACTGCTCGGCCGACAAATCACAAGCTCTTGATCGGGATCAAAAGCCTATCCTAAGCTCTCAGCACACTCTTCAGTGCAGCGTTAGGGGACACAGTAGCTCAACGGTTATGGTGTTCACCTGTTAACCCGGAGGTCCGGAGTTCGATCCCTGCTGGCGTCAATTTGTTCGTTTTCTCATGTTTTCTAAACATCTTATCCTGAAACCCCCTCCCCACACACACACTTGAGCCATATAACACACAGACACACACAACCACACGCACGCATACACACATTCACACACACACACACACACACACACACAAACACACACACACACACACACACACACACACACACACACAAGGACCATTTTTCTGCACCGGGACCCACTCATTTGGCTTTTTTTTTTATGTAATACAAAGAAAAAAGATGTGTTCAGCTTGGAGAAAACGTTTCTCTAAAGAATGTTTCCTTTGCTCTACTGAGCTCATTGATCGGCCCACAAGTCACAATAAGCTCTCAACCAGGATCAAAGCGCTATTCTAAGCTCTCATTCATGCACGCTCTTCAGTGCAGCATTAGGGGGCACAGTAGCTCAACAGGTATACAGTGTCCGGGTGTCATAGTAGAGTCCACCTGTGAACCCAGAGGTCCTGAGTTCGATCCCTGCTGACTTCGGTTTGTTCGTTGGAGCTTTTTGTTGTTTTTGTTTGTTTTTTGTTTGTTTGTTTTTTCGCACACTTTCCAAACCTCTGATCCCGGGAAACACACACACACACACACACA
>NW_004797743.1:521693-525222 GCF_000002075.1 Aplysia californica
CTTCTTCTTCTTCTTCTTCTTCTTCTTCTTCTTCTTCTTCTTCTTCTTCTTCTTCACCTTCTTCTTCTTCTTCTTTTTCTTCTTCTTCTTCTCATATATTATACCTAATCTGCCTTGAGCGACCAGTTGTGACTGGACACCAGCATTCCCGTCTGTCTGAGCGTTGCCAGAGTCATTCTGATAGGCTGGGTTCTGGGCTCCCTCGTCAGGCTTTTGAAAGGTGGTTCCCGACGCTGCACTGTCCCCAACTCTGAAATAGAAATCGCCGTGCACGTTGAAGGGCTACGTGTTCTGTCAAAGACAATCACCTGTACAAACAACCACACTCCATTTCCCCCTCTCCTTCTTTGTATTTTCAAACCCTACCCGTACGTCGAGTTTTACTATCGTATCCATACAACCCGGGGAACTCTGGGCCACCACTTTCCAAAGAGGAAATGTACTTATTAATCGGATCCATACGCTTTGCATAGCAGTCTGTCAAAATGATATTTTGAGAAATACTGAAAGTTTCAAAGAGATCTTTGTACTAGAAGAATTCTAAAATGTGAAGAATACAACCCCGGGGGTACAAAATGACCCAGAGCGTACGATAGGGTTAAAATATTACAATGACATTGTCCAAGACGTCCATCTGTCTAAAACAAATCACTTTTCTCCCTGACAATGGGTGGGCCAGAGTAAGCCATTCCGAATATCTCAAGGGCCAAAATAAGAAAAAATCAGGGGAAATTGTTTGCAAGACACAAACTTTCAAAAGTGAGACTAAAACTGATATTATAGCATTATGCCTCTCGGGCCATTTCATGAGATATAATGTGTCATGACGCGGTGGAAATCAGGCGCTCATCATTTTTTGAAAAGTGGATTTATGGTTTCATTTTAAAGCTTGTTTATTTGTCTTGCTTTGGGTGAAAAAATATTTATCTATAAGGAATAGAAGTCGAGATATTTGCGATTGAAGGGAAGGAGGTCGCCTGGGTTCAGAGGTAAAATTAGCGAGAAAGTGGCAGCTAAAGTTTGGCGACTTCCAAAGCTTGAAAGTCCTTAGCAACTGCAAATTTACATTTCTGTGCCTTAAATCAACATTTCTCAGTGAAATCCTTACTATTGTCATTTTCTTCTACTTCTTTTGTATGTTTGTCACTCTTTTGTGAACTTCTATTTCCGGGGTGCCTTGATAGTCGAAGCAGACTTTGTGCTGTTGAGGCTAGAGAGGTGAGCAGAGTAAGCCCAATTCCCCGTTTGGACTTCTCTGTTGATATCCACCCCATGGCGCTCATATGACCTTATTATGCAGTTGCGAGCGCCGTAAAACCTCTACTAAAACAAAGAACCACACCAACATCTGTAGTGTTGTACATACCTCAGGAAAACCTCTTCCATTGTGGTGGCCTTGGTTCCGAACCCTGAAATGCCCAACTCGTCTCTGCGACTCTCTAACTCCGTAAACAGTGTCGAGAACAGAGCGCTTTGGTCGTCGGGTAGAGAGTAGCTGATTTCTGATCCAATTTCCTCCTCGTAATCACTGCGAAATGGAAAAATTTTTATTTTAATCAAATCTGTAGTAACAATGACATCTTTTAGCAAACTGAAAAAAATACATTTTGCGAAATGATCCTGGGATCGTGAGCGTGAACATACATATTTGTGACACGACACGGTGGAATCAGGCGCTTGTCAATTTTAGGGCATTTAGAGTTATTGGTATAATCTTAAAGCCTGCTTATTTGCCTTGCTTTGAAAGAAAAAAATATCTTTGTATCTTGAATAGAAGTCGAGATATTTGCGTTTAAAGGAGGTGGGGGTCGCTGGGTTCACATGTAAAATAAATGAGAAATGGCCTCCAAAGTTTGGTGATTTCCATGGCTTGAGAGTCCTTGAAAACTGTAAATCTACATTTTTTAGCCTTTAATCAATGTTGTTCAGTAAAATCCACACAGAAAAAAAAAATTGAAAAAAATTGCTGAACAGGCAAAAGAATGCAAATTTCTTTTATTTCAGTATTTTGATGAGCGCCTGATTTCACCACGATGCCTCCCATATTACCAAAGTTTGGGATTCTTGACAAGAGTTGTAGGTATAAAGTCAGTTATAACAATTATCACGGGTGGTTGGCGGGGACCACTGTCAAGTCCTACATATTTTCTTCCTTTCTGCCTGCCTCACTTTTCCCTTGTATTACATGGCCATTATCCATACATACTATATTTGTGAAAGTTCTTCACTTTGGTGGCCTAAAACTTCCCAACCACTTAACTTTCGAATTTGAAAAAAATTAACGGTGGTTCATAATTATTTAAAGGGTGCACAGTTATTTTAAGAAGTCTGATGTTTCTGTAGTTTAATTTTCAGTTTTTCATTAGTTTCGTTAAGATCTAATCTTTGGAAAGTCCGTCTTCTAAGACGTCATTGTAAACAAGTGAGACTTCCATTCACAATACAAGCAGATGCAGTGCGCACTAACCCCACAGTGACTGACTTGACGATCAATCCTTTTGATTCCGTTCATCCGGGATCGGAAAAGTAAAGTAAAGAGTCCGTTCTTCAAACGAGGTACCAAGCTAGTTTGTACATATTTCTCTATATTTGTCTATACGTGTTATTTTTGCACTCAAACTAACACCTGTAGGTGTCAAGTGAAAAAAAAATTCTATTATAACTCAGCCTATTTCTATTCTTTTTTTAGTTTTAGTTTAAGTAAGAGTTTTACGTCACTTGCAACACAATAAGGTCACATAAGTGCCGCAGATTAGAGGTGTTACAAGGAAGTAACAAACACAAAAAAGAAGGAGGGGAGAGAAGGACCCTTGGCACATACAACATCTGAGTCTAAAATTTTAAAAATCTTTAAAGATACATTTAATGACATCCTTTTTATGTCAGTAGATTCACGTTCAGTATACTAGATCTAGTACAATGTTATGTAAATGACTATATATCCGTTGACGTATTTTGAGAATTGCATTGTGTATACTATTTTATGCTCATTTCGTGAAGATGTGTAAGCGTGTGCATGCGATAAGCAAGTAGATGTGTGTGTGTGTGTGTGTGTGTGTGTGTGTGTGTGTGTGTGTGTGTGTGTTCAAGTTTACAGAATGAGATATACATGCACCAGAGCAGAAACAATCCGGCAATTTGGCCGGCTAACAAGAAGCAAGTGACTAGCAAGAAGCGATATTGTTCACGGTTCAAGGGTTCAATTGCCCGCTTTCATATCTCATTTACTCGTCTTGTGTTTTTAACACAAATAATGGCCGATAATGTCGCCAGGGTCAGTGGGAAAAACCTTTGACAAACTGAAGTTAATCCTTACTGTAATAAACGGATTACTACACTGGCGGATCCGGATTATTGCGATAGTTCACGAGAATTGTTTGACTATTGCTCTAGGGATGGCGACAAAGCGGGATATCCGGGCGACAATCGGTGCAATATGCATGCGTTTAGAAAACGTTTAGTTTGACAATACTGTGTACTTTGCGACAGTGGGGGGTTTTAATCGTAAGAGATTGGTGGTAGTTAGCCT
>NW_004797743.1:526395-528004 GCF_000002075.1 Aplysia californica
TGCCTGAATGTATTCTGGTGTGAGTCTGCATGTGTGTCTGTACTGTGAGTGTGTGTGTGTGTGTCAATGTGTCCGCCAGCACTGAGTCTTTCTGTTGTCATTTAAAGGGAAATGGCTGTATGTGTCTGTGTGTGTGTGCCATTTATAAATAATAATAATAATAACAGCAATAATAATAATAATATGGCATTCATACAGCGCTTAACCTAGATTAAAGTAAAACATGTTCTGGGTGCTTCACCATACAACAGTAAAATAATACGTATATAATAAGTACATTGTGCTCTGACCAAAAGAAAATCTCTCTAAATATTCATCTAATTAATTTAATAACAGAAATGACTCCAGCTGACATTTGAATTAATCCAAATATTTGTTCTCTCTCAAATTTCTGGGCAAAGCTTACAAGATCTTGGGGCCTTGATATTCAAATGCCCTTTCACCCATCATTTCAAGTTTAAGAGATGGTAAAATAATTTTCTTTTTGTCAGCTGATGACCTTAAACTGCAAGTTTGAATGTACAGTTTCAACATGTTTGATAAATATGGTTCAAGCATGTGGCATAGACATAGAGAGGCCAACTTGTACATGATAAATCTTTTTTCAACAGAAAGCAAGTGCAATGTCCACAAAAGAGGTGTAGCAGAGTTTTGCTTTTTTCTGTAAAACTAAACGTGCAGCATTGTCTTGGACAGTTTGAAGTGTTTTCACTTTCTCCAGCGACATTCCTGATTACAAGGAATTGCAGTAATCAAAACTTGATAAAGCTAAGCTATTTACAAGTAAATCAGTATACTTAGTATTGATTAGATGACGTATTTTACTGATTTGTCTTATTTCTAAATACATGCAGCTGATCAGATTAATTACCTCGGCCGACATTGACAAACTGGAACCAAAATACATGCCAAGGTTCTTAACTTTTCTTGAAAATGCAATTTTCGTATCACCAATTTTCCTGTCAGAATGGCATCTGTTTTATTATCATTCAACATCAATTTGCCTTTGTTCATCCAGTTTTTCATAAATGTTTCAGCACGATGGACAAGTTCATCTAAGTTGGTAAACATTGTTGAACTACAAGTTTAGGTACCATCAGCATTTTAAAAAATACTTGAAGTCATATTTAACGTTTTCCTTGGGAAGTGTTTGAGTATAAATGGTGAACAAATCTGAACCGTGGACTGATCCGTGCGGAATCCCATACATAAAAGTATGATCTGATGACATAAGTTAAGTCCTTTAATAACAACAGATTTTTGTGGATTTGATAGGTAAGAATGAAACCAGCAAAGTGCAGTCAATCCAAAAGACACTTCCACACGCTGCAATAAAATATGGTCAGCTGTATCAAAAGCTACTGATAGATCTAAAAGGCTAGGTAAAACAACTTTTCCTGAATTCTATGCTGTAGTGGTTAGCTCGATAGGCAGACTGGAATGGCTCTAACAAGCTCTAACAGATTTTTCTCTTGTAAGTGATGACGAAGCTGCTTGAGGACAAAACCCTGTAAAGAATTTCCTACATAAATCTTTGAGAAGGATCTCCTTTTGTCCTTCTCTCTCTTCCGTAGACCATCCATTTCTTCCCTCTCTCCCCAATAGTACT
>NW_004797743.1:529756-530812 GCF_000002075.1 Aplysia californica
GAGAGAGAGAGAGAGAGAGAGAGAGAGGGGTGAGGGGAATCGACGTCATCGTCTGTTAAGTTCCGCCAAGGGAGACAAATCCTGCACGTCATTTCCTGTTACAAACTGCCGTAATTCTCTGAGGACACCGTCCAGTTAACGAGTTTATTGCTGAGAGCTTACAGTGAAAGTGAAACATATCTGTAAGATTTTCTCTACAGCCGAGGTCTATTTAGAACCCCGGGTAGTCTCGCAGAGTGGAAGCGATGTCCCCTGGGTATTTTTCTTCTGAATACTCGAAATCCTAGCTCTCCATTTGGAGGGCTTGCGTGAGGTCTTTTTTCTTACGAATAAAGCCCCCAAGAGTTATGAGGAAAAATCTGTGCACGGGTACATCCTGTCGCCACAAAAAGGACCAGCGCAGTTAGGACAAAAGAAAAGTCAACAACTCGGTGTCAGCGACTCGTGTGGCAGGCTGGTCAGTCTGTCCAGGTGTGGGGACCCTCATTGACTTGTCTCAGGCTCCATTATCTGTCGATGCACTCTGGGAAATGGCGCCTTTTTTGGCAAGTGCCTGGTCAATTAAAGACACTGTCAGCGATGAGGTGAGAGACAGGCTGAGATTTTTCTCTTGGGGCAAAGTAGACGTGACGGTCAGATTGCCGTGTCTGCTTCATGCCGAGGACACGGCTGTCTGTTTCTGCTAGCTTGGTACATTATACCAACTGCTTAGTCAAGTAAGAATCCGCCATACACCATTTGGAAAGTGACACAAGAAGTTTTATACTGTGCAGTACATACACACTCGGAAAAAGAGAACCGTTAACAATAAATGTAATATTTGTATGTAGACGCTTTACGCCCCTATTGACACAGTTTAAGTCTTTCAGGAGGTTGGCAGCTTCAACCCTGCCTGTTACGGGCCAATCCAGGCTTAGAGGGATACACCGTCCTTGCCAACGGAGGGAAAAGTAGTATATTTATTTAAAAAATTATTTTAAAACTCTCCTAAAATGAGAACCGAACCCACGTCTTTTGCGTGCGACAGCAGAGAGTCAAACCGCTGTGCAGACGTTG
>NW_004797743.1:532157-535423 GCF_000002075.1 Aplysia californica
CCGCTCTCTTAATCTGAAAGTTCACTATACACCAGGAATTTCCCCCCAATTTGATCGTAGAACTCGAGAGAAACTTTGGCAAACTCCGTTACCTTCCCTTTGACATTGAGAATTTGTGCAGATTTTTTTTTTACACCGTGCGTAGACTTCAAAACTGGGCTACTCGTCTTTCTGAGGTGGGAAAACATGTTGGGATAATTAGGGTAAACAGATCAGTGGCTCGAGTGGGTAAGCTGAGATTAGTACGACGGTCTCACAGATGGCACTGCTGCAAAGAGATAACGAGAGTGGATTCTTTGACTAGAGAGAGGCCGGGCACTTCGTTAATTCTCAGTGATATCATGCTGGACTACCGAGCGGTTCCTATTCCCAGATTGGGCGTTCTTGAAATTGGATCGTTCTGTGGAGTTTTCAACGCTCTAAACCCTACCGAAAACAAACGTTGAATTCGGAGGTCCTGCTTTTTAAATAACCTAATAGAGCTAATAGGGGCGTTAAACTCATACACCTACAAACCGTTGGGTTTTTTTTACTCACACGAGGCCTTTTGTGGCAAGGAATGGGGCACTAACGGGCGAACACAGCCATTGTAAAAGGTGACACGAGTGATGCAGCTCAAAATTTGTAGTATGTTACTTTAAACAATTCAGCGTCCAATGCTTACCGTTTATCAATACAGACATATAAAGAGCGTCAGTAATTCATGCTGTTAGCTTCATTGTTTCTTTTTTTTCTGCAGCATCTCAAGAAATTCTGGTGCAGTCCTACCTTACTGTTGATATGAAACTGTGAATCAATGTAAATATTGTTGGTTGCACAGCTTAGCTCCAACAATCTTAGCGAAGGAAAACTTAAAACTGGATTTCCTGTTTAAACTTTGCGTTGAAAAAAGGAAACAAAAAGAAAAACACGAACGTCGAAAACGATTTCTAATTTGTTCCTTAATTATTTAAACTCGTCTGCTCGGTTTTTTTTATATCCAGTTACTGAAAGGGACCTTTGTGCTGGCGGTATTATCTACAACGGAAAGCACTATTCCCAGTGTCACTGCGAATAGGCCCAGAAACTATTCCAGTGACACTGAGAACAGACAGGCCCATTAGATCTATTATTTCCACACTGATCTACATGGGCATGATGGTGATGGGTTACTAAATACAAGGCTATGTCTAATGTAAATCCAGATCTAGATCTAGCTAAACTAAAGTATATTCTGGTGTGAGTGGAAGTATTGTTTTTTTTAAGAAAAAGGAATGATCATTCTATGCTTGCTTGTTATTCACTCGCAATTTAAATGTACGTGTAGATCTAGATCTATATACGGATTTCGGAGACCACGGTACAGGATAGGTAGAGATTCTGCTCGATTTTTCTTTCTTCTAGTTCTAGATCTAGTTCTAGATCTTGGTCTATTCTACGGTCATGTCTAAGCCCTAAGTAAGAGAAGAGAACAAAAGTACTGAACTGAAGTGGTAAGAGAGTCTACAGTGCAAAGACTTCTGATTTTTTTTTTTTATGCGAAAGAGTTCCGTTGTCACGTGGAATAGTTTCTGTACCTATCCCCAGTGTCACTGGGAATAGTCACTTCGATCTACAATTATAGTATTAACCCCGTTTTCGTACAACACCATTCCGTTCTTCTAGAATTAAACTGCTGTAATGTTTATATGTCCATGAATTGTTATTGCTTTGCCGTTTACAAAGGGGTAAAAATATTTTTGGAAGACATCCAAATTACTTGTCAGGAACTAACAGTACCATAAGTTTTCTTGTAATGTAATTGTCCTCTTAATAATAGTCTATGTTCATCTCTACTTGAGGTCAAAATTGACTTTTCATATCATGAAGTAAAGCTACTGTATCATCTCTTGGTTTAAATCGACAGCTTTGAAGCATTTTCTCCTAATTGAAAGCAAAATCTTAATTCTTAATTCGGATATTGTGTAAGCGGAAAGTCTTACTAAGGTTGAAAGTGCTAGAAGTGGAGCACTTTTATTCCTATGGATACAATTGTAGATACATGCACTTACGGTCCAGTCGACACCGTTCACTTAGATGGCGTGCAACTTCGACGTTGCCTATAAAGCAAGGGCCAACCGGAAGACAGACAAAAATATGTTTGATAAAGAAGCCACTAATACGGGAATCAAACTCACGGTTTTTGTGTACGATGGCGAACCCACTGACCTGTACATGCACTGCAGACGTCAGTCAGTTGTAAGTTTCCTAATGATTGGGGGACGTGTGTTATCATCAGTGACAGAAGTATTTAGTGAACTCCTTTAGTAGTTCATGATAGATAAATTAAATATACAATATGCAATGGCCCGTGAGCAATGATACTGTCTGAAAAAGTTATGTTTTTTTTCTCATAATTTCACTCAGGACATTTAAATATTATTCGTTCAAACTACGGACACAAGGGTTTTGGCAGTCTCCAATAATTATAAGAAAAAACAAAAGAAGTCTTAGAGGGAAAAGAGGGGGAGCTCTGGTGAGCTTATAACGTTTTATTCACTGACTTACATAAATTTTAATGACTTTAGCATAGTAAGAATCCACGTCAAGGTGACCTGGGATGTTATTTATGACATGATTACATCACTTGTTACCACCGTGACGGCGGCCATCTTGAAAATAAACACAAACCTTAAATTCCTAAAAAGTCAAACACTAATCAAGATAATTCACACTGTAAGGTAGAAATACAAAGGCAAGACCTGTATTGAGATAATAGGGCCACTATTTTTTATTTGATTTATTTCATGGAAGTAGCATGACGTTGAATTTCATGGAGCAAAAAGTGTTGAAAATAGACCCCTCAACCTGATATAAATGCTCATGCCCCCTTGTCATATACAAAAAAAAAGCAAAAATAACGAATTCATTACCTAGGTATACGGATACGCTATCACTGTGCCAAATTCCAAGTCTCTTTGGCAATACGTAAGCGAGATTTTCGGATTTTCATGGTAGCCTATGCTGTCCATTAAAAACACAGTTAAGTAAAAGTAAAAAATGACCTACTAAGATACTATGTATTACAGTAATAGCTACATGAGACAAAATTTCAGACGCAGCTTGCCAATTATCTCTGCAAAATGATATACCGGATCAATATGTAGACATATATTCAATAACGATACTTTGTCCCAATTTTCAGCTAAAGCCCCACAAGAACTTACAAAAATTGCTCTCTTATAATTGTTATATAAACGGGGTTTTATAACCATTTAGCAAAAGTAAATTGCTAATCCCCCCCCCCC
>NW_004797743.1:535523-539437 GCF_000002075.1 Aplysia californica
CGATTTGTTCAGTTCTAGATCGTGAGTAGTGACGTCGTTTTCTGGCGCGTGCGTAATGATAGAAGGACGGGAACAGACGAGGGAGCGTTGATCACCCACACACACACACACACGTACACACTTTAAAAATTACTTGTAGTTTAGTTGAAAGCGTATTTCATTAGGGCATGCCTCTGAGAGGAGTGAAGACTACAGGTATGCGAAGAAGGTCAATCAAGTTGCGACTGGACTGGAAGGCTCCAGTTAAATTTTACCATGCCATGAATAGGCACAATTTCACGAAAGTCACAGCCTGTTTTGGGGGTCAAATTCCATTTTGTGTTTAGCCTGTCAAGTTGAAATGATAAGGCTAATCGCTTTTCATGAGATTACATGTAACTGGAGACGTCAGTCAGTTGTAAGTTTCCTAATGACTGGGGGACGTGTGTTACCATCAGTGACAGAAACTGGATATAAGTTTAAGGGTAAGTGGCCTGCAAGTAAGGGTGGAACAATCCACGAAACGTGACGTCTGAATGACTCATTTCTGATGTGGTGTAAAAATGTTCTCAGTAGAACGTCAGAGTCACCTTTTGGTCAATTCACTTTCATCGGGACTATCGGCCATCTCTTCACATCTGAAGATCAGAGTTCGATTCTCACAAGAGGAAGTCTATTTTATCCTGTGTCTCCATCACTGTCCATCTCATATTCTCATCTACATCATTTATTTTCTCTCGCGTCTCTGCTCAATTCAAGGGTGAATTCAAGATGTCTCTACCTCCTTCTTTCTTTTTTTTCTTTTTCTTTTCTTTTCCCCCAGTTCGTTTTCTTTTCCCTTCCTATTATCCTTTTCTTTCCGCAACGTACTCCTCCTCTCCACCCTCCCCCTCCCACCCTCCCCTTTTTTCCTTCTCCTTCCTTCTCCTCCACCTTCTTCCCCTCCTCCACTCCGTCTCTAGCTCTGTTCGCCCTTCTCAGTGTCTTCTCCCCACCCCCACTTCTCTTTCTCCTTCTTACCCATCCCCCTCCTTCTTCTTCCTCTTGCCTCACCTTCTTCCCAATGGCATGACAACCGCACGCCCGTCCATACTTCTCTCTCACCAGGAAAGCAGATCTTTGAACAACTTCCCTGCTCGGAAACGGTTCTGAATAGAGTTCACTTGTTACCACAATAACTGTGACCGACGTGTGTGCTTTTGATCTACTTAACACACAATGACCATTCTTTTAGACACAACATCAGGGGAAAACACAATTACGCCAATGATCCTTATCGTGGGAACTTGATCTCGCCTTGCCCAGAATCACCTGGATTCGTTATAATTATGTTGTAGAGGGCTCTTTATCCAGTTATCACAAAATAGTCACCCCTTTTGGTGAAGTGAGGTTAGTCTTACGTACTTCTGACTCTGAACGTGGAAAGAAATGGGTCGCGTTTGAAAAAAAAGAGACCAAACATTTGTAGGGGCTGTTGTAAGGGGTGAGAGTGTGAACTGTTCCTGAAGTCTGTGTCTTATTACTGACAACGTTTTCTTTGAGTGACAGACGGCTGATATTTCGGTCTTGTAGACTTTGCTGTTAGTAAGATGGAGGGCCGTGTGTGTGCACGCGTTAGTGTGTGTGTGTGTGTGTGTGTGTGTGTTTGTGTGTGTGTGTGTGTGTGTGTGTGTTTGTGCGCGTGTTTGTCTGTGTGTGTGAGTTGTGTGTGTTTGTGAGTGTGTATGTGTTTGTGTGTTCTCACGCGCACCCATGAGCGTGTGTTTGTTTGAGTGAGTTCATATGTATCTATGTCATTGTACGAGTGCATTTGTGATTGCTTGTATGTCCATGTTGATTGTTGTTGTTGTTTTGTTTTGTTTCTGGTTGTTGTCGTTTATTTTTTTCTTTTATAAGTGTTTTAGGGCGCTCGCGTGTGTGTGCGTGTGTGTGTTTCTGTCTGAGTGTGTTTGTCCTTGTATGTGCTACTGTGTGTATAGACCTCTGGATATATGTGCACGTGTGGCGTTAGGATAGAGCAGGTAAGAGGGATTGAGTAGAGGGTGTTGAGTGTGAGTGTGTACTTGGTTTCGAGGGGGGTGGGGGATTGAGAGAGCTGACACAGAGTAATTTTTGGGTGTATGCATGAAACGAGGGGGTGGGGTGATTCTTTTTTCCAGATGTTAGGCAGGATTAGTAACCTATGTGCTATAAAGAAAGAAAAGGTAATGATTTTTTGTCAAAATTAGACAAGCAACGTCACAATAGACTTATAGAACAGAGCTAAGCATACGGCCACCTTTTTACTTGTGCAAAAAGGAGAAACGGGAATATAAGGGCCCGTGTTGTTCTGATAACAAGAAGATGAAGAAGATTTGTTTTTGTTTGATGTAGGGTGTTTTACATTCTCATCTATACCATTTGGATCATTTAAGAAGTGGAGTTCTACCCAGCCTTTCAGGACCAACCAGCAATGAGAAAATTGCAACGTCCCAGACGAAAGACTCTTATACAGCGTACTTGATAATATTGTTTTTCTCCACAGAGAAATCGGACCCGAATCTTCTGCTTGATGCAGCGGCTAAAAATGCCTAACCACTACACCACAGACACCGGTTATGGTGTCTCAACATTGAGAAGAGGGACAGATATAGTACGTGTATAGTGATATCTGAGAAAGAAAAAAACAACAGGCCTGAAGCAAGCAATGTCTAAGAACACCTCTAATATGTGAGACAATTATCTAGCATGTTAGCAGTCTACACTGTACTCCTGTCCCCACTGTTGGCATGATAATCGCCCTCACACTGTCTGTCTGGCTCTTTTTGTTTTCTCCATATTTACTGTAAGCACCCAGTTATCTGAAGCCACCTGACTCTTCCAGTGACTGGACTCGGAAACTGACATTCAATAGCAACTGTTATTGTGTTTATTTTACCGAAATGATCTCTTCCTCTGTGTTTAGTGAGATGAAGTACAGTACTTGCCCCCCCCCCCCTCAATGCACAAATTAACGACACACAAAAGCTGTCTTGTGTTGTGTCCCCTGTCAAAACGAGGCTCGAGGCATCTTGTCAAGTCTTCAAATGACAGGGATCATTGACCATTGTGACGTCGACTGACTAGCGGTCTGGACGTGTTGTTTGCTTGATGAAGGGGATCAAATTACAAGATGAATGGTGTCATGGTGGTTGCGTGTGTCTGTTCAATGGAGAAATATTGTACTACGGAATGGATGTACGAGGCTGGACTTCTCCGTGGTTTCTCTCCACAAAACCGGGTGGAAGGTCGCTGAACCGTGACGCTAGCACAAATGTTCCAGGAGGACAGCAGAGTCTGTGTATTTACAAGTCTGTCTGTTGTCATGGTGTTTCCGCTATGAACAACACTTAAGTCTTGACACGCAGTCTCCCCGTCTCTCAAAGACAATGACCAGTGTGACGTGCTTGTTCTCGCCATCGACTCGCTCCGTTCTTGTGAGTCTACGGGCGGGGGGAGATGGGTGGTGTGATGATTGTGTGAACTCTGTCGTTGGCGTAAGTCTCTTGGGCCGAGTTCCCTGGCCCAGAAGTAACGGGGGGATGTTGGCAGGCTGTGTTCGGGTACGGGTAAGTGTTCTCCAGCGCTGTACTTCTGCCAACGTTGCCGTCGACTATCTCTCAGTCTCAGCCTGTGAAATGTAACGATTTTATTCCATACACCTACGACAGGGCAGAGGGCGGGGGGTACCGGCGCCCGTGGTGAAGCGGTAAGGCCAAGACGGTCAGAGAACGTATAGGGTAAGGCGCTTCGCTGTCGCACGCAGGAGACCTGTCGAGTTCGATTCCCGATTTGAGCGATTTGTGTGTCGGGTTTTCTGCTGGGACGTTGTATCCTTCTCAGTCTCAGCCCGGATTAGTCCTTGGTTTTAGACCACAAAGTCAGACTTACCACAGAGAGAGAGATAGAGAGAGAGA
>NW_004797743.1:542836-545174 GCF_000002075.1 Aplysia californica
AATATTGGTGGCTGAATTGTAAATGATTTTTTTTAGTTTGCAATGCCTAAAGTATTTGTATTTCAGACAAAACCAAAAGGTGCCTTACTGACTTGCATGTGTTTGAACCTCAATAAGTACTATATCTAGATCTAATGAGACCTGTGTACTTAACAGGCTTGAGTCGATAGGGCCAAACCTAGGTCTAAGTACGGGTAGCCACTTCGTTTAGGTTAAAAGAGCGTAACAGGGTTTTTTTTTCGTTCTTTCTCCTGAAAAATGTTGCTTTTCAGACTTAATACATTTGAACAATTTGCCCACTAGATCTGTAAGTTGGTGGTCAGTTTTCAGGATTGGCACAGACGTACCAAGCTGTCATTTCATTTGGGATTGCAAGTTGCAAGGAGAAAGGGGAGAAAGGCCGGTTTGGGAAAAAAAAAGGGGGGGGGGTGAGGGATGAGGGGATGGAAGGGCTTCTGTTTCTTTAAATTATTATTTGTTTTTTGTTGCAACCATCATTCTTTTTTATGTTGATGACTAAGTTGCATTTTAGAAGATACTGTTATTGCTGTTGTTGATGTTGTTGTTATTGCTGTTGTTGATGCGATTGTTGTTTTTGTTGTTGTTGCAGTGGATAGTAATTATCATTAGCATTGCTGTCATTGTTGTTGAAACTGTTTTTGTTGTTCTTGTTGCTAGTGTCGATGTTATTGTCATTGTCGTCGTCGTTGTTAAAGATAAATCTTGCTATTGTTATTGTTGTTGTTATATTTCTTGTTGCTGTCACAGTTATTTGTAGTGTAGGTTTTGATATTGTTGCTTCTGCTGTTACACTCGTGTTGATACTATTTGTTATTCATGTTTTTGGTTGTTACAGTTTGATTCCCGGTCACTTCCCTCCCCCGAAAAACCAGTCCTACTATTATGTCTCTGAATCCCTCGTATTCACAAAAAAGATCGAAAGAGATTTTTTTTTTAATCGGTGTATTTAACTTTTCTAAAATGTCGACAGCCATGGGGGCTCTCGTGACCTAGAGGTTAAGGCGTTCGCCTCTCTTTCAAAGGTCCCGGGTTCGAATTTGGGTAGCGACGGGAACATTTTCTTCTCTAAAATTGTCTCCTTTCACATCCCTTTCTGTTCTCTAGCATTTCTCTGTTGTCTGCTTTCATCTCCACTTTCTGTTCAAATAACTTCAAACCCTCGTGCCTCCTCCTCTGGGCTCCGGACTCTTTCTGCAACCTTTCTACTACTACTTCTTAACTCCTTCTTATAACTGCTGTTTCAGCCACACCCATGATCTTATGGAAACATCTACACCTAGCCTTCTTGGACAAGGACGAAAAACCTCGGAGGTCCCGTTTACAAGTTCCGCACGCTAAAGATCCCTGGTTGTCTAAAATCGATAAGAGTAGGCTTCGGCCGCTAACCGGACAAACTTCAAAATTTCCTACCAACTGAAAAAGTTTAATGTATCTCGCGGGCTCATATTACCTTATGCAGTTGCCAGCTCCGTAAAACACTTACCTATCGTCAGTGTATGGAAGGCTTTAATGTCTCTTTATTAACAGGGAATATCTTACTAAAAAAAACTTTTCGTAGGTGGTTGGCGGGTGGTCTGGTGGGGTTTGTTCCTATCAAACATCTATCAGCAATATTTTTTGTGTTTGTTACTCTCTTATGATACCTTTATAATCTTTGGCGCAATTTTATTAGTAAGACTAAACTTTTTGAAAATGGTCTTAGATAAGGGAATCAGGTCCTTTTCCAACCATATCTGAATGAGATTGAGCCCTTGAACTGAAAGACCGTCTGGGTGACTTTAACGCCCATACGCCTTCAAAAAAAAAAAGAAAGAAAGTTGGGTTCCGAGTGGCCTGCACGTTGTCTCGCGATGTTGTCATTAACTCATTAAGAACGCACACTCTAAAAATTAAATAACACATCACTATCTTTGAATTACAAAGTTCTATCTGCTCAGTGCCCGTCCAAAATGTTGAGTTTCCCATGTCAAGCTTTTTCAAATGCAGTTCTTCAATGAAAATCTAGATAACGACTCCGAATAATCTTACGCTTTTGATAGAGCAGATAGAATATTTTGTTTCTGATCTCATGGTCTTAGTAGCTCAAAACGGCCAAAAAGACCTGAGAGAACTTTGTAATTTTAATGTAATGAAATGAAGGACCGCTGTTTTCTGGGGGCGATTTTTTTTTTTTTTGGGGGGGGGGGGGGTTATTTTTAACATTAGTCAAATGCAAAGATCAGTAGGTCACGAACTATTAGTGTTAGTCTTGTAACCAAAGTCAATATGATACACAGGGTGATAAAAAACAACAACAACTGTACACCCTTTTTTGTTA
>NW_004797743.1:545274-551376 GCF_000002075.1 Aplysia californica
GGGGGGGGGTGTAGTTAGGAATATGACATGATTAAATTGACGCGTATTTCGTAAACGATGTCACGGCGACTCACATAACGTTGCCCCACTAAGAGAGGAGATCGTGGATGTGCGTGGTAAATTTCGATAAAGGCTCAAGTTGACGTTTCCCGAGATCGAAGTTACAATTAGGACCTTCATGACAATTACATTTTTATGTATCATCATGATCTTTGTACAGGTGTTTCAGTGGACGCCGAAAAAATAAAAGTATATTACTAGTTTGACTCGCCGCATAGCGAGACGTTGGTTCTTAAAATTAAATAAAAACGCAGGCATTATAATTATACAGGTTAAAGCTTATTTACTAAAAACAGCTATAACCAATTAATTGTAATGCAACTGACATGTCAACAACATATCGCGATCATGTTGCTCTTGCTACCAGGCCCTCTCAAGACGATCTTTGGCTAGTCTAGTTTGACCCTAGAAAATAGATCAAACAAACACAACAAGCAAATAATTAACAATATCTCTGCCCAGTCCGCGATCCCCGTCGGGGTCAGTTGGACTCACAGCTGACAGATTTATGGCCCGGACGATCGACTCGCTGGGCATTCATTAATTTGTCGGCCAGTTGTTAAAATTTGCGAAGATCAAAATTTGAAACATCTTTATTTCTTGTTGCTTTTTTTTTTTTTCCTTTTTGTAATTGCAGTTTCTTAATCGGTACCTGTTGCATGACGTGCTATAAGATATAAATTCTAAATTATGGAATGAGTAAAAAGAAAAATAAATAAGATAGATGGTACATAGTTTAGGTTAAAAGAGCGTAAAAGGGTTGGGGGGGGGGGGTGTTCTTTCTCCTGAAAAATGTTGCTTTTCAGACTTAATACATTTGAACAATTTGCCGACTAGAAGTTGGTGGTTAGTTTTCAAGATTGGCACTGACGTACCAAGCTATCAGTTCATTGAGATTGCAAGTTGCAAGGAGAAATGGGGAGAAAGGCCGGTTTGAAAAAAAAGGTTGATGGATGAGGGAATTGAAGGGCTTCTGTTTCTTTGAAGAAACATGACAATGTGCTAGAAAGGTCTTTTTAAAATTTCTTATTAATTTTGTTTTTTTGGGTTTTTAAAAAAATTATTATTGTTGTTGTTGTAACAATGATTCTTATTTTTGTTGTTGTTGATGACTAAGTTGCATTTTAGAAGGTACTGTTATTGCTGTTGTTGATGCTGTTGTTGTTGTTGTTGTTGTTGTTGTTTTTGTTGTAGTTGCAGTGGATAGTAGTATTATCATTAGCATTGCTGTCATTGCTGTTGAAACTGTTTTTGTTGTTCTTGTTACTAGTGTCGATGTTATTTTCATTATTGTCGTCGTTGTTAAAGATAAATGTTGCTATTGTTATTGTTGTTATATTTCTTGTTGCTGTCACAGTTATTTGTTGTGTAGGTTTTGATATTGTTGCTTCTGCTGTTACACTCGTGTTGATACTATTTGTTATTCATGTTTTAGTTGTTACTGTTGGATTCTCTGTCATTTCCCTCACCCGAAAAACCAGTCTTACTATTATTTCTTTGAATCCCTCGTATTCACAAAAAAAAGGTCATAAGAGATATTTTTAAATCGGTGTTTTTAACTTTTTTAAAATGTCGACAGCCATGTACATCCTAGGGGCTCTCGTGGCCTAGAGGTTAAGGTGTTAGCTTCTCATTCATAGGTCCAGGGTTCGAATCCGGGTAGCGACCGAAAAAAATTTTTTCTCTAAAATTGTCTCCTTTCACACCCCTTTCTGCTCTCTAACATTTCTGTTGTCTGCTTTCATCACTTTCTGTTCAAACCCTCGTGCCTCCTCCTATGGGCTCCGGACTCTTTCTGGAACCTTTCTACTGTTACTTCTTAACTCCTTCTTATAACTGCTGTTTCAGCCACACCCATGATCTTATGGAAAGATCTACACCTAGCCTTCTTGGACAAGGACGAAATATCTCGGAGGTCCCGTGTGCAAGTTACGCACGTTAAATATCCCTCGGTGACCTAAAATCGATAAGGGTAGGCTTCGACCTACACCTTGGCAATCTTCAAAATGTCCTTCCAACTGCAAATATTGAACGTGTCTCGTGAGCTCATATGACCTTATGCAATTGCGAGCTTCATAAAACACTTACATATCGTCAGTGTATGGAAGGTTATTAAGTCTCTTTATTAGCAAGTGGGGTTTGCTCCTTCTTTCCTATCAAACATCTATCATCCATATTTTTTTGTATTTGTTACTCTAATACATCTAATCTTCTGCACAATTTTATTAGTGAAATTAAACTTTTTTTAAAAATGTTCTTTCATAAGGGAATCAGACCTTGTCTGACCGTACCTGATTGAGATTGAGCTCTTAATCTGAAAGACTGTCTGGGCGACTTTAACGCCCACACGCCTTCAAAAAAAAAAAAGAAAGTTGGGTCCCGAGTGGTCTGCACATTGTCTTGTGATGTTGTCATTAACTCATTTAGAACGCGCACTCTACACATTCAATAACACATCACTATCTTTGAATTACAAAGTTCTATCTGCTCAGTGCCCGTCCAAAATGTTGAGTTTCACATGTCAAGCTTTTTCAAATGCAATTCTTCAATGAAAATCTAGATAACGACTTCGAATAATCGTACGATTTTGATAAAGCAGATAGAATATTTTGTTTCTGATCTCATGGTCTTAGTACTGGCCCCGCGAAAAATTGCATTTTTGAAACAGAAAAATTGCACAAAAATTGCAAGGAAAACCGCCTAAAAATTGCAAAAAATTGCAACCTTCCCATCCCAGGCGCATTAGTACGGGCTTAACATTTTTAGTTTTAACAACATGACAATTTTGAGTACCGGTAGCATAAAAGCAGCACAGCCTTTAAAAAAACCATGACAAACAATACAAATGTATCAAATGTTATTAACAACATTTACTAGTAACAACACACGAGTACGTTAACAATAAAGTTATTGACCAAATACAATATGATAACGCGTGACACAAAATAACGGAACCCTCGGTTTTCGTAATAACTTTTAAATGAAGGCATAACTTTTGACCAAACTTATTACATGCCGGGTACTTGGTTCATGCAAAAATCTAGAAGTGTATGAGGTTTAGTCTATAAAAGACAAAAAAAATTGACGAGAGATTTTCGAAACAACCTCTAAATACAAAATAAGCTTATTATGCTCCAATCACTAAGTCAAATCGTAAAATACAACATTTTTTTTTTCATTTATAAACAATAGTAATACAATGTACTAATGTAGATTTAGATCATTTCTATAGCGCCCACTCCCATGTGAATGCAGCTTAAATTAAGGCGTTTTACATAACGTACAGGGTACACGGACACCTAGCCTCAGTGTCTACGTACACGGTAACCGGGCAGTTAAGAATTCAAAGTTCAGTTTTTGTCATCCGGTGTTGCCTTCAACTCCAGCCCTCCCTTGACTGTATATTTTTTTTATAATCAATAATTCTCCTATTCCAGAGCCCTATACTTCGTAGAGCACAGACTTTGAATGAACTTTGGTGACCCCAACCGGTACTCACAATGTGATGCAAAAGCACAGGTTCACTGACCGGTAACGATGGCGTGCCCGACAAGACGCGTGTATAACTTTCTTTTTTTATTTCAACATGTGACAGCACAGGACAAACATTGGTTAATTTTCATTCCGGTGGGTTATCGTGTACGTTGATACTGAGACTAGGTGCCCGGTTACCGTGTATGTAGACACATGCATCATGTACGAACAATATTATTCACGCGCGCGCACTCACACGCACACACACTCACGTACACCTCACGCACGCACACACCTACTTTCTTATCACACGCGCACGCTTACACACATTAGATAAAAGCCTAGCCCAGAGAAGGCCACCTTCTCGGCCTTGCCTATGTCTCAGTTTGTGTTGCACGTGATGCATTCCGGCCTGAATTTCCGGTTATAGCTTTTAGAGTACGCCCAGTAGACTAGAGCTGGGCCGATACCATGATTTACGTAGGCCTATCGGCTCTGTACTCGCACCTTTTCGTATTTAAAATTCTGTTAAAATGAAAGCGTTGATGTATTTTTGCCTAAAATTGCAAGAAATTGCGAACATTGCAAAAAATTGCGGGTTTATTGAGGAACTCGACGAAAAACGCGCCCGCAAGTACCGCGATTTCCTGGAGGGCCAGTTAGTAACTCAAAGCGGCCAAAAAGATCTGAGAGAACTTTGTAATATTTAGTGTAATGAAATGAAGGAGCGCTGTTTTCTGGGGCCGATTTTGGGGGGTTATTTTTAACATTAGTCAAATGCAAAGATCAATAGGTCACGAACTATTAGTGTTAGTCTTGTAACCAAAGTCAATATGATACACAGGGTGAAAAAAAAAAAACAACTGTACAACTTTTTTTGGTTAATATTTTCCTCTACTCTGAGGTTCCACGTTTCAAATTTGTACACGATATTATTATTTGGAAGTCAAAAGAAATTTGTCTAATATTCATTTTAATTTAATTCTGTGGATTTACATCCACAGAATAGTTTTGCTCTATATAGTGCGTTAAAAAAAACGCCCATTTTCAGCTTTGTCCCCATTTTTGTAGCATAACGCCCTAGTTCACTTACCTGTATTACATGTATTACCTGTCCTGGGCAACAACGTCATTGCACACCGGACAAGTCCATAAGGACAGGTTCACTTTAGGCGTACCACTAAAAATCTCAACGATTGCGCCACATTTTAAACTATAGTAGACTAACAGGCCAACAGAAATATGTCAATAGTTTTTATCAAGTTTCCTTTGCCTGATGACATCTTGGTTAAAGATTAGTAAAGAGCAGAGAGCTTTTTGTATTGAACGTTTCCTCACCACAAAGTCGCTTCGTAAGTTTCGCACAAGGTACGGAAATAATGTAAAAGTGCCCTTAAGGCCTTCTTTGAAGTCAAGGGTGGAAATGGTTCATCAGTTAGAACCTGCAAAGAATCAAAACTAAAAATTCCCAGACAAAACGACCATTTCAGGTCAAATACACATCGTTAGCGCCTCTTTAAACGCCACAAGGGTGCAGAATTGTAGATGAGCCCCATGAGACGACTGTTAGTAGACAACGTCTACAGCAATAACTTTCCTACATCACAATGGTCCGCATTCTCTAGACAGATCCTCATCTACGACCTTGCCATTAAATTTCCTGTTCGCGAAGCTTTAAGAGCACAGCAATACGATCTTGATTCCTCGATCGTCTTGAAAAGCGGGAACATTCCCTCTATGACATTTGGTTCCTTGGCAAAGCACATGTTTACCTTTTACGTATATCAACTCCACAAATGCTGTCTATTTGGGCAACCTCACCCCCCCACCCCAGACCTTTCCATATTGTCTCTAGAAACAGCTCCATACTGTAAGGTATACAGTGTGTGTGTGGCTTTGAGTACTCATGGTCGAGTAGATCCTTGTGTTTGGCCGCCACTGAACATTACGAACGACGCGTTAAATAAATTAATGTGTCGAGTCCAGAGGAGGACATTATAGACCATTGGTTCTCGGAATTCCAGAATTTAAAAAAAAAATACATTTTTTGGAAAACTCTGTAGGGGAAAAGAAATAATATTGTTTAAAGGTTACAGGGATGGAAAGGTTAATAATTTCTTCTTTCTAGAAGTGCGAAACAAACATGGAGTTTGAACCCTGGCCTTGTGAATACGTTCTTTATCTTAGATGGACGGAAAAGTCTTTTTTTTGTCTTTTTGTCTTTTTTTTTTTGCAAGGGTGAAAATGGGCACACGTAGCCAAGAAGGGACAAAAGGAGACAAACTGAAGTGTTATTAATTATGAGGGACATTAGCTCAAGTTCCTATACGATTCTTTCCCATCTCGGTCATTTTCAACCTATTCTGTAGGCTTTTCGCCTCGTTAATTTGATCGTAACGGAAAGAATGAAATTAAAAACAAAATATAGTAGAAAAATGGAAGACGGTACAAGGAAAATGCATGTGTGTTGTTTTGTTTTTGGTAATGTTCTGTTTTTGTTTTGTTTTTGGTGGGTGTTTTTGGTTGGGTTGAGGGGTAAATTTTGTGTATTTGTTTATTGGCTTTGGA
>NW_004797743.1:552348-561128 GCF_000002075.1 Aplysia californica
AGACAGACAGACAGACAGACAGACAGACAGACAGACAGACAGACAGACAGACAGATAAAAACACATACGTTAATAGTCGAACCCGACTTAACCGCGTACTTCCCTTTCTCCCACTGTCCCCCTTGCGTTTATTTTACATTAAATATATATTATTGTGGCACTGTGTAAGACGGCCACCATGTCTAAGACTGTGACTTTCCTCCTCGATAACGGGTGACTGTCTCAAACAATTATTGTAATTGTAGGAATTTTACTCCCCCATCTACATATTTTTTTTAACCATTTAGGAGGCTATCTGCTTCAACTTCATCCCTGTCTGTTAGTCAGTGTGTCAGGACCAACTTGGGCTGAAAGGGACACTACATGTACTATGCAGACCGGTGGAGATGTAAAAAAACAACTAACTAACAAAACAAAAAACGCTTCTCTAAATGGAAATTGAACCCATCTTTTTGAGTGCAACAGCGAAGTGACACCAAAGATTCTCTAATAGACTTTATTTCAGGTTTGTGTCTGGTGAGGGGGGGGGGGGGAAGGAAAAGAGAGAGAGAGAGAGAGGAGAGGGAGAGAGAGAGAGAGAAGAGAGGGGGGGGGGGGGACACTCTGCTTTCGTTCTGTTTTGTTATAGTGTTACGCCCAGTAAGTGGCTAAAATGTACAGGGTGGTTAAAAAACAACAACTACTGTACAACTTTTTCCTGAATATTTTTATTCTGAAAATTGTTCTAGAATGCTGTAATTTGGAACAGACATAATTCATTCAAAAGGAATTTGTTTGACACAAAATCCACAAAAAAGAAACTTGTTCTCAAAACGGAAATGGCTTAAAGTTAAAGAAAAAAGCACGCAAAAACGCAAAGTTCACAAATTTTAAAGAACTTTTGTAAAGGAAGTCGAGAACAGATTGATTGACTTTTTAAACAAATCTCTGTGACATTTAATTTTCCATCTCTGTGACATTTAAACACTATTTAATTTCTTTTACAGAGTTTTTTAAAAAACTAACGATTTCATTCTGAAATTCCTAGAAGCAGAGCTCTACATGCCCTCCTTTGGACACATTTCAACGCGTTGTTCGAAAATTTCCAATGGCGCCCAAACACAAGGACCTGCTAAACCATGGGTGTACACGTACACACAGTGCATATTCAGTATGAAGTGGCTTCTAGAGACAACATGGAGTGGGGAGCCTAATAGACAGCTTTTTTTAGAGTTAACATTTCCCACAGGGTGAAAATGGACTTTGCACTAAACCAAAATGTTATCGAGAAAATGATCCGGCTTCTCAAGACAATCGAGGATTCATAAACACATTGCCATGCTTTGATTCATGTCATTTCGGCCTAGCGAAGATGACAATGGTACAGTCGTAGGTTATGATCTGCCATCAGAATGCACACTGTTGAGGTGTAGAAAAGTCCTAGCTGCAGATCGTCTATAAACAGACGTCTCATGAGACTGGACTACTGAAATCTGCACCCTGTCCATGGTGCGTGGTCGACCTGAAGTGGTCATTTTTAAAGGAATTTTTTAGTTCTGATTCGCGATCGATCAGAACTGACGGAACTTCTCTAATCATGATGCCAAAGGTCTTGAGGGCACCTAAGCATTCTCTCCATGCCGTGCGCAGAACTTACTTAATGTCAAGGATTATGAGTTTGTGGAGAGATACTGATCAACACACAAAAGCTCTAGCTCTTTACTAAACGTAAGCATGATCTCAGCAGGCAAACGAATTTTGAGTAAAATAATATCTGTAGACTTTTGTTGACTTGTTAGACTGCTGTAGCTTGCAAATTGGCACGAAAGTTACAACTTTTAGTGGTAGGCCTAATGCGAACTGGTGCCTGATGCTATGAAAATGGCGACAAGGTTGAAACTGTGTAGTTTGTTTTTATGTCCCATATAGAGCAAAACCATTCACTGGACTTATCTCAAATGAATTCAGACAAATTCCTTTAGGCTTCTAAATGTTATGTTCAAATCTGAAACCCAAAACTTTAGTACGGAGGAAAATATTTACAAAACAAGTTATACAGGGTTAGTTTTTTTTTTATCACCCTGTTCCAATTTTGTACTTCCAAAATGTGTGTGCTTACTTTTCTAGTGGTGGAGAAAGAGAAGAAAGAGATATTAAAGAGAAGTAGTTCTTGGTTGCTGTTGTTGTTTTTTTTTTCTTAGTTTAAAAGATAATGCGAAAGTGTATGAGCCTCGACAGCTTCGTCACGGTGACAAAGAACAATCTTCAGCCCACACTGGCTCGAACCTCACCCGTTCGCACCTCAGGAAAGTTATTTATCAGTTGTAACTATCAAAATAAGACGGAGGACAGTTTTACAGAATGTGACGTAATAGCAAAGTTTGTTGTTGGGCAAAAAACATTTTAAAGAAAAAAACAAAAATCACCACCCCTAAGAAAGAACAAAAAAAAGACAAAACAGTTCAGTTCACGCATGGGGGAGATAATACATGTAAAAAAAACCCAGCAACAATCAACACTTCAATTAGGTATTTTTAATGCGCTGGGTGGTCACGTGACCTAGGGTCGTACACGCTACCAACCAAGCGCTGCCTTTGTTTACATTGTGTCGCTTCTTCTTGTCTAATTACTTCTGCGCTTGGCTACTTTGCCTTCATCATGTGGTTTTGTGCTACTTACGATTGTTCAAATGGATCAAAATCCCAAAGTAAATAAAGAGTGTGTTAAAAGCAACAACATAACATTCCACGGGTTCCCCCTGACAGACAATAATCGTCTGAATGAGTGGGTAATCAAGATTGGGAGGAAAGGCTTCAAACCCACAAAACACAGTTGCCTCTGCTCTGAGCATTTTCGGGAAGATGATTTCACTTTCCAACCTTTTACAGGTAAGTGTGTTTAGCTCTTAGAAATATGTTTTGTTATTTATGCATTTTGTGATTCTTACACTAGATCTAGCCTGCCAGAAGTTATCATCTCTAGAATTTTAGAAGGAGTAGGACTCTAGGCTCCCCACTGTAGATCTACTCCATGTCAATCTGAAAATGAAATTTGAAAGAAGAGAGTTTTCATATATTCTTTTGGGGACAGGTCTAGATCTACCGGTAGATCTCTTTGTCTACTTTCATACTAAATTCAGATCTCTGCTTGACTTCTGTTCCCACTGTCTTGTAAACTAGATACTTAGAGCAAGAGATCGAATCTGTTATTTGGAAGATCTCGGTTCGAGCCCGGCCTCAGCGATGGGATTTTCCTCTTGTTTAAACCACCTGGGCTGGAACTGACAGGCAGCGTCGAAGTCGCCGTCTCTTATATGATCTTATAGTGTTGCAAGGAACGTAAAACACAAACAAACAAACAAGAATCACAACAGAAGACATGACATTATGATTGTAAACACTTCATGATAACGATGATGATGTGATTGATTGACTGGCTCAGTTTAGTTTTAGTGGTAGGCTTTCTATTGTTATTTACTTGATAACACTCTACAAAGCAATAAATTGCCCCATAGAAATAATTGAACAATATAACTACTATAACAACCTAACCACTTTAAGTTAAAACATCTTGTTAGAATGTTATATACTCAAGTTATAACAGAAATACCAGCCCTCTCACTCTCAGTGGTCATGTTAAACCGCTGCATCGGTAAAATTAAAAATATGTACTTTTACCTTTCTCAATGTATAGACAGGGAAGTAGAAAACAAAACAACAACAAACAAAAAACAACAACAAAACCCACATAAATAAAACAAGAATTTACAACTACATTTCATTGCACTTTTCAGACATGCGCCTCTTGAAAAAAAAAGACAGCTGTTACCTCCTGCTTCAGTCATAAGCCCCAAAGTGAGAAAAAAAGAAGGCGTACTTCATATGAATTCGGTGCTTCTGTCGTGATTCCAGAGCCAAAAGAATGGACACAAGAAACTCAGACAGAACTGACAATGAACGATATCGACTTTCTGCTAACAAAACAAGAGGAGCTCCTGGGCAGATGCACCCAGCTGGAAAATTCGAACAGCATACTTGAAGAAAAAGTTAAAATGTCTACTTCGTTCAGCTTTGAGACTTTGCCCTCTGAACAAGTGAAGCGAGTCACCGGTTTCATTCCATCTACTCTCTTAGTCTTAACTATGTTTTCTTTCTTTTCTTTACAGTCTGTCCTACCTAATAGAAAAAAATGCTGCACTTACACCTTTGAATATTTTCTTTATGACACTCAAGGTTTGAGTGAAAGTATGCTTGCTCTTTTGTTCGATGTTAGTATCACCACCATTTCTAATAATTTAAATGACTGCATTGATGCAATGTATCACAAAGGGAAAAAAAGTTTCAATTTGACCTCCAAAGCACACTATACAGTCTTTTATGCCCCTGCATTTTAAAATGTTTTATCCTTCATGTCGTGTTATAATTGACTGCACAGAATTTTTTGTGCAAAAACCGTCGAAGCTCAAGCTTCAACAAACAAGCTGGAGTAATTATAAGAACCATAACACTTATAAATCTCTCATTGGTATTGCACCTAGTGGCGCTGTGAATTTCATATCTGATCTTTGGTTCGGCAGCATAAGTGACAAGAAATTAACGTTGAAATGTGGCTTAATGGACGAGCTGGAATCTGGTGATTCGGTGCTAGCTGACAGAGGATTCACAGAGCTTGAATCAGAGTTTGAAGGAAAATGGGGAATAAGAATAGAAACTCCATTCTTTTTGTCAAATAAAAAACATTTTCGAGCTTGATGAAAGATCAGAGAATAAGAAAATTTCACATTACAGAGTACACGTAGAAAGAGCTATTGGACGTATCAAAAACTTTCAAATTCTAAATGGCGTTATTCTAGCCTCCTTAAAATCCATAAATAAAATTAATTTCATCTGTGCTTTCCTAACCAATTTTTCAGAGGAACCCTTGATCCAGTCCCACAAAGAAGCAGCATAACTATGACTATAATGCTTTCAATCAAAGAACATTTGACTTGGAACTTTCATCAATTTCATTATGTTTTTAAAATGCTGTATGGCCCTCGACACAAATATAGAGCTTTCTTCGTTAAATATCAACAATCATTTTTCTGTATTACCATACAACACTGGTGTTCAAATCATGTAAATTTTTATTCTGCTACTTTCAAACGCCGTATTAATATTCTAAACATGAGAGAATTATTTTCATTATTCAGGTACACATGCTTTCTCTTTCAATTCTGAATGTATGGCCATTGATATTATGATCTGTTCTTTCTTACTACATGTACCACTATCTGCTCTTTTCTTAGCTGAAAAGAAACAAAAACAAAAAAACCCAACCAATTGTGTTCATTGCAATAGGCCTACATGATGTGTATATATTATAATATATACGTTCATGTCATGTTAATTCTGTAGCCACAGAATAAAACGTATAATAATAGAATCTAATAATGTAGATGATTTCTATAGCGCCCGCTCCTGTGTGAACACAGCTCTAGGTGCTTTACATAAAGGCATGTACCAACAATATTAAAGCACACACACACACACACACACCTACTTGCTTATCACACGCGCACACTTACATTTACACACATCGTTGCGAAATGAGCACATACAAAATATAAAATAATCTACACAATGCAATTAGTTGGTTAACAAAATACATAAATGGATACACAGATATTTATATAACATTGTACTGAACATGAATCCACATGAAATAAAAATGATTTCATTAAATGTGTCTTTAAAGCTGTGTCCCTTTAAATTTAGACTCGGTCGGATGTTGTATGTCTCAAGGGTTGGGGAAGAGAGCTCCAAACTGACGGAGAAAGGTGGGTAAACGATCTTTCAGCTAATTTTTTAACTCCTTTACTGGGAACTCTTAAAAGATACTGATCGCCTGATCTTAGAGATCCAGATGGAACATTAGATATGAGGGAGCTTTGTTATTGACACATTTATGACATAATATTGCAGTTTTATATGACATTCTAGCTGACACAGGTAGCCATGGCAACGTTCTTAACATGGGAGTAATGTGATCCTTCTTCTTGTTCTTTAGTACTAGAAAGGAAAGATGACACGGGCGTTTTCAATGAGCATTCTTTCAAAAACATAGACATAATATGACCCATTCTATGTACTTGAATCACTCCAAATCCAAACTCTAAATTAAGAATTGACGAAAGAGAGTTTAAATTAATACAGGTCTCATTTGACAGTCAGTCACTTGAATTAAAAAAAAAAAACCCACTTCAAACCAACTGTGGAAGGAAATAATCAAAATAAAGATTCTTCAGCTTCTCAAGGTTTGGTTGCCAGCCTTCCGAGTCAAACATCATTATTTCCATGTGCAAAGGCTTCAGCTGGTGATACATCAAAACAAATAAACATTTGGACACATCAGCACAGAAAAGCTGGCCCTGAATCTGTAAATAATATTCATGGTCTTTCTCTAGTTTAAAAACATCTGACTCTGCAATATAAGACACAAAAATCTTTCCTCTCCTCACACAACTTCCTTAAATCGACCTCAAGATTTTTATTAAAAACACATTTAATCTCTACAATCATGGGGTCATCATCATTATGAAGAAAGCCATCTGGGGATGCAACAACATAGGGATTTGTCTGACTGACAATGAGACCTGTGCTCCTAAATACATGGTTCTTGAACTTAAACCGCAAAATGTTCTTAATGGAAGGCTCATTTAAGCGCCCAAATTGAATCTGAATAGGCTTAATGCCACTCAAATCTGGTCCTGGTTGCGAAAGCTCCTGGGCCAAATTAAAAAATTCACCCTGCCTGTTAACAATTCTATATAAATTTGACGCTGTTAACCTTTTCAGTCTTTCGGCATGCCACTAAGGGGAAGTCTGGAGAATGGTTTCATGTTCAAGGGCCTGTATGTCAGATAGTGTCCTTTTTACATGTTGATGGTAATATAAAACAGCACCAAGGGACAGGGACTCCACAGTATTGCCAGCATAAGCACCCCCATCTTCAGAAAATGGTGACGTTTTGCAGTAAAATATTTCATCTACAGCAAGGGATGAAGACGATTACCCTAAATCTTCTATTTCCAAATGGTCGCTCATTACGGACACCCTCCCTAAAAATAAAAACATTACATAATCATGAGGTGCAACTGTTCGGGGAAAGAAAGGTTAGAATTTATATATATAGATTTATCTAACCGGAATGAATTTTAGAATAACCGGTCAAATGATATTATAGATCTAGATCCAGTAAAAATTCTGTTCCATGGAAAAGGTTTATTAAGCATCTAACTCTAACTAAACTAGATTTCTAGGTCTAGATCTAGATTGAGATGCCTGCTGTCTCGCCACAGGTCACAGCAGAAGAGGTAGAATCCAGGTGTACTAGGTAGGCCGTTGTAAATAATGATTGTATCAGCAGAGTTTACAAAATAACTGTAGGCCTACTTAGATCTAGATTATATCTCGAACTAGTGTAGGTTTTCTTACAGTGTTGTAGCTTACTGTCAATCCATACAGTCACGTATGCCCCACTCTTTTTCATCTCAGCTTTCACTCGACTGTAGGCAGTGAAGCCTTGGTCGTCCTTGTTGGGGAACCTTATGTCTGTGACAAAACGGTCACTGAAAAGAAGCCTGCCTTTCCTCAGCTCATGGCTGTAGTTGTCACATTTGTGTGAAACGTTCAGTAGATCGCAAAAATCGAGAACATTGATAATAGTGAAGTTGTGCAACTCCAGCGGGGCATCGGTAAGCCTTAGCCATTTCGCAAGTAGCGGACGGAGGAGGTCCCCACGTCACGTGACTTCCTATACCAGCTGATCTGTTTCCTAAAATAACTAATTTGCTCATGGGGTAGATAGATAACTTTAAAACATCTCAATGTATTTTTTTTTTAAACCGCAATAATATATCTTTCTGCAGTAAAATACAATGTATCTCACTCGGCCCGGATTCGCACTCATATAAGTAAGGTCAAAGCAGACTGTCCTCGTGGTGATCCAAATTGTTCTCAATGAGGTCTTGAAATTAACTTCTTTCCTACAACAAATATTCTACCAAAGACTTTGACTTTGAGAGCATCAACATCTTGACAAAGTTCATGATCCACAGCCTCAAGTGGACCGGCTCGTCTGACTCAGAGACATGAAAACTTCGTTGTCGTCGAAAAATAGACGGTCATAAACACTTTGAAAGTGCCTGTCATTATAATGTGTCCGCACTTAATTAAAAGCCGTTTACCACATGTCAGCGGTTTGAAACCTTTTCTCTCATCCTAATTGGAACCTTAAGGGCCTGGAAATGATCTTTTGTTATCGATCAGATCAACATTGGCAGTTCTTTAGCCATGTGAGTTTACTATTAAGGAGACATGTCAACACTTGCACATTGTCCTGGTAGACACCGCTAACGCCACAAAGCTGTGTGTGGGGGGAGACGCATTGGACACACATGTGTCCTTGACACGGGTACCTTCAGAGGCCCCGAGGCTAGTGCTTGTAATGGACTGACCATGTGGGGACTGGGTCCGTGGGGAAAAGTTTGAAAACGAATGTGCTAATGGGTGCCGCATGGTCGTATTAAACCTAATTTGTTTCTGCAAAAAAAGGCACGGGTGGGGATGGGGATGGGGATGGGGATGGGAATGGTGTTGAGGTGAGTTGGGTGCGAAAACAATTGTGTCGAGAAAGGTGGACGGTAGAAGGAGAACTGGAGGAAGAGGGGGTACGAGAGGGAGAGAGAGAGAGAGAGAGAGAGAGAGAGAGAGAGAGAGAGACAGAGAGAGAGACAGAGAGAGACAGACAGACAGACAGAC